>NW_027213022.1:5000-15000 GCF_042767895.1 Penaeus vannamei | reverse complement strand
TTTCTCCCTTCCTCCTCCACCTCATATTCTTCTTCCTCCATTTTTCCTTCTTCTTCCGCTTCTTTCTGTCGTCTTCCTCTTTCTCACACCTTTTATTTCTCTCTATCTCCTCTTCCTGTTTCTCTTCCTCCCAATTGGTATTTAATTCTCCTTCTTATTCTTCCTCTTTCTCCCACCTTTTATTTCTCTCAATCTCCTCTTCCTGTTTCTCTTACTCCCAATTGGTACTTAATTCTCCTTCTTATTCTTCTTTATCCTCCTTTCTCTCTTTTTCCGTTATTTCTCTCCCTCCTCCTCTTCTACTTCCTCCATTTCATCTTCTCCTTCCTCTTCTTTCTCTTTTCTTCCTCCTCCTCCTCTATTCCCCCTCCTCCTCGTCTCTCTCCATCTCTTCCTCTTTCACTCCCTCCTTCTCTTCCCATTTATCCTTCTCCCTCGTTCTCTTCCCATTTATCCCTCTCCCTCCTTCTCTTCCCCTTTATTCCTCTCCCTCCTTCTCTTCCCATCTATCCCTCTCCCTCCATCTCTTCCTCTTTCTCTCCCTCCTTCTCTTCCCATTTATCCCTCTCCCTCCATCTCTTCCTCTTTCCCTCCTTCTCTTCCCATTTACCTCTCTCCCTCCCTTTATTCCCATTTATTCCTCTCCCTCCTTCTCTTCCCATTTATCCCTCTCCCTCCATCTCTTCCTCTTTCTCTCCCTCCTTCTCTTCCCATTAATCCCTCTCCCTCCCTTTAAGTCCCATTTATTCCTCTCCCTCCTTCTCTTCCCATTTATCCCTCTCCCTCCCTTTATTCCCATTTATCCCTCTCCCTCCCTTTATCCCCGTCTCCTTCTCCTTCAGATCCATCATCCCGACACAACGCGAATCTGTTAAGTCTTGGCCTCGGGTTTCCTTTCTAGGAACGTGGTCCTGACGTCAGACTTACTTCTTCTCCTCCTCCTCCTCCTCCTCCTCTCCCTTCCTCTTCCTGCTCTTCCTCTTCCTTATCTCATTATCTCATTTTTTTTTCTTTCTCCTCTTTTCTCTTTCCTCTTCTTCTCTCTTCTTTTTTCTTCTCCTTCTCTTAATCCTCCGTCTTCTTCTTCTCTTACTCCTCCGTCTTCTTCTTCTTTTCTTCTTTCTCCTTCTCCTCCTTCTCCTCCTCTTCTTCCTCCTCCATTCTTTCTACTTCCTCTTCTTCACCTTCCTCATTCTCTACTTCTAGTTTCTCTGATTTTCTTTTGCTTCCTTCCCCGATTCTTTACCTTAATTTTTATCTTCATCTTCCTTTCTCCCCAATTCTTTTTCCTCACCCTTTTCCCAATCTTTATCTATCTATCTATCTACTTTTATATTTGGCCCCTCTTCGACCTCCCATTCTTTACCCTATTCTTTATCTCTCCTCCCTTCCCTATCCCTCTCTTCATCCACCTTCCCTATTCTTCCCTTCTTTCTCTATCTCTCCTCCCTTCCCTATCCCTCTCTTCATCCCCCTTTCCCTATTCTTCCCTTCTTCCTCTTTCCCCCTTTCCTTCTCTCTCTTCTCTCCTCTTCCTCTCCCTCCTCTTCTGTATCCGTCTTCCCTTCCTTATTTCCCAACGCTCTCATTTTCTCTTTTCTCTCCTTCTCCTCTTCCTCCTCCTCTCCTTGACCTCCTTGTCCTGCTTTTATTAATATTCTCTTCGTCTCGGTTCCTGCCCCCCCCCCCTTCCCCCCTCCCCCTCCCCCTCCCCCACCCAACTTCAGGAAACATCAGGAATATCCTTCTTTTTCTTCCTTTTTGTCCTCCTCCTCTTCGCTTCTCCCCACACTTTTCCCTCTCTCATCCTCCTCCTTCGTCACCCGTCTTCTTCCCCCTCCTTCTTCACTCATCCTCCTCCTTCTTCACCCCTCTTTCTTAACCCCTCTTCCTCCTCCTCCTCTTTCTTCACTTCTCTCCCTCCTTCTTCTCTTTCTTCACCCCTCTTCTTCCTCCTCCTCCTTCTTCATCCCTCTCCCTCTTCCTCCTCTTTCTTCACCCATCTCCTCCCCCTCCACTTCCTCCTCCCTCCTACCTTGACCTCCTTACCCCGCTTCCCCTAAGGACACCTCCTCACCTCCTCCTCCTTCTCCTCCTTCGTCACCCCTCTCCCTCCTCCTCCTCTTTCTTCACCCCTCTCCCTCTTCCTCCTTTTTCTTCACCCCTCTTCCTCCTCCCTCTTCCCTCTTACCTTGACCTCCTTACCCCGCTTCCCCTAAGGACACCTCCTCACCTCCTCCTCCTTCTCCTCCTTCGTCACCCCTCTTCCTCTTCCTATTTCTCCACCCCTCTCCCTCTTCCTCCTCCTTCTTCACCCCTCCTCCTCCTCCCTCTTCCCTCTTACTTTGACCTCCTTACCCCGCTTCCCCCTAAGGACACCTCCTCACCTCCTCTCCTTCTCCTCCTTCTTAACCCCTCCTCCTCTTCCTATTTCTCCACCCCTCTCCCTCTTCCTCCTCCTTCTTCACCCCTCCTCCTCCCTCTTCTCTTCCCTCTCACCTTGACCTCCTTACCCCGCTTCCCCTAAGGACACCTCCTCCTCCTTCTCCTCCTTCTTAACCCCTCCTCCTCTTCCTATTTCTTCACCCCTCCCCCTCTTCCTCCTCCTTCTTCACCCTTCTACTTCCTCCTCCTCCTCCCTCTTCCCTCCTACCTTGACCTCCTTACCCCGCTTCCCCCTAAGGACACCTCCTCACCTCACCTCCCCCCCACCCCCACCCCCACCCCCACCCCCACCCCCAACCCCCCACCACCTCAGGAGACATCAGCCAACATCTCTTCTTCTTCTGACGCGCCTCACGATTCTCTTCCCAGCGGGGCTTTTCATCTCGACTCTGGTCTGTAAGTTATTGTTTTTGTTGATTTTTTGTTTGCTTTTTTGTTTATTTATATTCTTTATATTTTTTTTTTTTGGGGGGGGGGGGAATTTTGAAGGATCGTTTTTAGTGTTTCTTTGCGTTATCTTCTATCTTTGTGATTTTTATTTTAATTATATTTTTTCATGATCCTTTTTATTTATTTACTTTCTTATGTTTTTTTCATGATCTTTTCTATCTATATATTTTCTTATGTTTTTTTTTTCCTATTTTTACATTATTTTTTTTAGATTTCGTTTTTTTTTTCGTTTATCTCTTTGTTTATTTCTTTATCATTATATATAATTTTTTTTAGCATATGTTTTTATTTACGTTTCTTTCTGTCATTTGTTGGAGTACTACAGTTAAAACGATTTTTTAAATGTAACTAATGATTAAATAATTATCTTTATTTAGGTCTGGATTCCGTTTAACAATCTATCTAATCATTAAGTATATTACATTTGGTGGATTTACATCGTTATTTATTTATTTATCTATTTTATCCATTTTCAGTTATTATTTTTTTATTTATATTTTTTCTTACCTATATATCTAATCATTAATTATGTTACCTTTATTGGATTACAATTATTATCTAAATTTTATCTTTTTTTCATTTATATATTCATCTGGTTATTTATTTTGTTATTTTTTTGTTGTTTTTTCATCATAATCTGGATCTTTTTATGTTTATCTATGTATCTAATTATCTTTCTTTTTTTTTCTTTTTTTGTTTTTTTATGGATTATCATTATTATTTGGATCTTTTTATTTATTTATTTATGTAATTATTGTTAAAGATGTTTATCGTCGGGTAATTATCATTATTTAGGGTTTCTTTTCTGCGTCTCTTTTTTATTTAATTATTAATCTAGTTGCCTTGTGTTAGGTTATCATTATTATTGTTTTATTCGTTTATTTCATTATCAATTAGTATTAATATTTGTGCCTTTTCTTAGATTGTTAGCATTATCTAGATTTATTTTCGTGCTTTTTATATGATCTTTGCTTCTGATGATTTCTGTTCGATCATTACTTCTATTTTTTTTTCGTTTTTTTTACGTTTATCTAAATATTGATCATTACTTCTAATTTTTCATCGTTTTTTACGTTTATCTAAATATTGATCATTACTTCCAATTTTTCTTCGTTTTTTTTACGTTTATCATAAATATTGATTTTGTTGGGTGGTGTTGGATTATTGTTACTATTTAGTCATTTTTAATTCATTTTGGATGGTATTTGATTCTTTAAAACTTATTTATTTGCGTTTTTTCTTTTGCTAGAGATGTCATCTTCATTTTTGTTATCGTTATTATTGTTATTATTATCATTGTTGTTGTTATTATCATTATTATTATCATTATTATTTTATCATTATTATTGTTATTATTATTATTATCATTATTACTATTATTATTATTATTATTATTACTATTATTATTATTACTGTTATTATTGTTACTATTATTATTATCATTATTACTATTATTATTATTATCATTATCATTAGCATTATTCTTATTCTTATTTTTATTCTTATTCTTATGCTTATTAACATTATTATCATTATTACTAGCATTGATATTATTTTTATTATCGTGTGTGTGTGTGTGTGTGTGTGTGTGTGTGTGTGTTTATGCATACAGACGTATGAGTATCTATCATAGCATCCTTAGCATTTCCCTTTTCTTCTTTTCTCCTTCCTCTTCTTTCCCATCCTCTTTACCCTCCTTTTACTTCAATTTTTCTTTCATTTTCCTTCCTTGCTTTCATCCTCATCCTCTTCTTCTTCTTCTTTCGTTTGTTTATCTCCCGTCATCGTCTTTATTTCCTCCCTCCATAATTTTATTTGTCTGTCCAACGTTTATCATCGACTCTTGCTTTATTATCTATTCATCACGATTCTGCCATTAATCATTCTTACTGTCTATCATTCCCTCTTTCTTGGACGTGGGTATTCGGCGCTTCAATATCCACTCTTGGGCGGGTATCTATATATCATAATTTCCGTCTGTTTGTCATTATTTGGTATATCTATCGGGTGTTAAGCTCGGATCGTGACCAACTTCTCAATAGATAGTCATGGATCTCAATAGATAGTCATGGATCTCAATAGATAGTCATGGATCTCAATAGATAGTCATGGATCTCAATAGATAGTCATGGATCTCGATAGATAGTCATGGATCTCAACAGATAGTCATGGATCTCAATAGATGGTCATGGATCTCAATAGATAGTCATGGATCTCAATAGATGGTCATGGATCTCAATAGATAGTCATGGATCTCAATAGATAGTCATGGGTCTCAATAGATAGTCATGGATCTCAATAGATAGTCATGGATCTCAATAGATGGTCATGGATCTCAATAGATAGTCATGGATCTCAATAGATAGTCATGGATCTCGATAGATAGTCATGGATCACAATAGATAGTCATGGATCTTAATAGATAGTCATGGATCTTAATAGATAGTCATGGATCTCAACAGATAGTCATGGATCTCAATAGATAGTCATGGATCTCAATAGATAGTCATGGATCTCAATAGATAGTCATGGATCTCAATAGATAGTCATGGATCTCAATAGATAGTCATGGATCTCAATAGATAGTCATGGATCTCAATAGATAGTCATGGATCTCAATAGATAGTCATGGATCTCAATAGATAGTCATGGATCCCAATAGATAGTCATGGCTCTCAATAGATAGTCATGGATCTCGATAGATAGTCATGGATCTCAACAGATAGTCATGGCTCTCAATAAATAGTCATGGATCTCGATAGATAGTCATGGATCTCAACAGATAGTCATGGATCTCAATAGATGGTCATGGATCTCAATAGATAGTCATGGATCTCAACAGATAGTCATGGATCTCAATAGATGGTCATGGATCTCAATAGATAGTCATGGATCTCAATACATAGTCATGGATCTCAATAGATAGTCATGGATCTCAATAGTCATGGATCTCAATAGATAGTCATGGATCTCAATAGATAGTCATGGATCTCAATAGATAGTCATGGATCTCAATAGATAGTCATGGATCTCAATGGATAGTCATGGATCTCAATAGATAGTCATGGATCTCAATGGATAGTCATGGATCTCAATAGATAGTCATGGATCTCGATAGATAGTCATGGATCTCAACAGATAGTCATGGCTCTCAATAAATAGTCATGGATCTCGATAGATAGTCATGGATCTCAATACATAGTCATGGATCTCAATAGATAGTCATGGATCTCAATAGATAGTCATGGATCTCGATAGATAGTCATGGATCCCAATAGATAGTCATGGATCTCAATAGATAGGCATGGATCTCAACAGATAGTCATGGATCTCAATGGATAGTCATGGATCTTAATAGATAGTCATGGATCTCAATAGATAGTCATGGATCTCGATAGATAGTCATGGATCTCAACAGATAGTCATGGATCTCAATAGATAGTCATGGATCTCAATAGATAGTCATGGATCTCGATAGATAGTCATGGATCTCAACAGATAGTCATGGTTATCTATCCTAATGATTTTATTCGGTTTTGTGTCTTAATTACAACCACTTTTGAATGTGTGTGTGAGTTAATATCTATTTTTTCTCATTAAAAAAAGAATATTTATTTATTTTTGAAATATATATTTTTTTTATATATTCATTTATTTTTGAAAATGTTCAATGTTGATTGCTTATAGTTATTTGTCCTTCTTTCTGTATTTATTAGTCACTTCACGTCTTTCTGTGTTGCTTTATATCAATTTATTGCCTTTTGCTTTAGGAATTAATCTGTCTCCTTTGTTTATTTATCTTTTTTTTTTCTTTTTGTATCGTCAGACATTCTTTTATCTTATTTTGTTATCCTTCTATTCTTATTCTGACATTATTATCATTTTCCTCTTCTAGTCTTTATTCGTTTATGAATTATCTTATTTGTAGCTTGAAGCTTATTATCGGCAACTGACCTAATTCCCAATTTATTGTTATGCTCTCCTTATTCTACCTTTCTCTTATCAGTTTTTGTTTATTCCATCATTCTATTATCTAATTATTATTCTATCTTCTTTATTGCTCCTTGCTTCTTTTATCTTTATTCCGTCTTAGAATTATCGTTGGTTATTCGTTATTTCTTCTTCTCTCTTTCTTATTCCAGTTCTCATTGCCTTGATATTTTTCTCATTCTTCCATCAACCTTAATCGCATTCTTTCCTTATTCTTTAATCTCATTATCGTCATATTCTCATTCTCCTCTTTTGTCATAGAATTATCGCATGTTACTCATACCTCCTCCCCTTTCTCTCTCTCCTCTCTCCTCTCTCCATTCTATCATCCCCTCTTATCCCTCTTCCATCCTTTATCTCTCTCCTTCGTCCTCTTATCCCACTCTCCTTCCCTCTATTTATCCTCAATCTTCTCTTATTTCTTGTCATCGTCTCCTCCTCTCGTCCACTATCCACTTGAGAGTCTCTTTAAAACCACTTTTTTCCGTGACCGCTCGATGTCGTGTTATAAAAGGCTGGGAGGGAAGGTGATACCGTTATGAGGGAGAAGAGTGGTGATGGTGATGATGGTGGTGGTGGTGATGATGATAAGGGTGATGGTGGTGGCGGTGGTGGTGATGGTGATGAGGATGGTGATAATGATTGTGGTGATGGTGGTAGTGATGATGAGGATGGTGATGGTGGTGGTAGTGATGAGGATGGTGATGGTGGTGGTAGTGATGAGGATGGTGATGGTGGTGGTGATGATGATGGTGGTGATGATGATGATGAGGAGGATGGTGATGATGGCGATGAGGACGAGGATGATCATGGTGGTGGTGGTAGTGATGAGGGAGAAGAGTGGTGATGAGGATGGTGAGGATGAGGATGATGGTGGTGGTGGTGAGGATGAGGATGAGGATGATGGTGGTGATGGTGATGGTGATGAGGATGGTGAGGATGAGGATGAGATGTTGATGATGGTGATGGTGATGACGATGGTGATGGTGATGAGGATGAGGATGATAATGGTGGTGGTGATGAGGATGATGGTGATGAGGATGATGGTGGTGATGATGAGGATGAGGATGGTGGTGATGATAGTGATGATGATGATCGTGATGATTTTGATGATAGTTATAATGGTGATGATGATGATTTTAATAAAGACGATGATGGTGATGGTGATGAATGTGGTGATAAGGATGAGAATGATTGCGAAAATGATCGTGATGAAAATGATGATGATGATTTTGATGATAATAGTGATAATGGTGATGTTGATTATTTTAATTAAGATGATGATAATGATAGTGATGAAAATGACGATCATGGTGATGATGAGGATGAGGATAGTGATAATGGTGATGATGATTTCCATTAAGATGATAGTGATGGTATGATGATGATGATTTTAATGACAATAATGGTGACGGTGAAAATAGTAGTGATAACTGGAACAACAGGAAAACAGCAATACAAATATTAACAAGTAATAAGTACAACAACAGTGTTAATAATGATCGTAATAATGATAATAATGTTGATAATGATAAAACTAGTAATGATCATATCAATAATAATAATGATCATATTGACAATGATAATAATAATAATGAAAATAATGTTGATAGTAACAGTAACAATGATAATGTTAACAATATTATGATGATAATGATAATAATGATGATAATGCTCTTGATAATAGTAAAAGTAATGTTGGTAATGATAATGATAATAACAACAGCAATAAGCATAACATATCAATAATAATCATCATCATCATGACTATCATTATCGTTATTATTATCATTATTATCATTATTATTATTATCATCATCATCATCATCATCATCATCATCATCATCATCATCATCATCATCATCATCATCATCATCATCATCATCATCATCATCATCATCATTATCGATACTATTATTATAACTATCATTATCATCGTTACTCTTTATTTTTATTATTATTGTTTTTATCGTTCTCATTTTTACTATTATTACCATTATTATTATTATCATTATTGTTATTATTATCATTATTGGTATCATTATTATTATTATTATTATTATTATTATTATTATTATTATTATTATTATTATTATTATTATTATTATTATTATTATTATCATTATTGTTATTTTTTTATTATTGCCATTATTATAATTATCATCATTATCACTATCATCCTTATCATCATCATCACCGTCATCTTTATTTTCATAATTATAATCAATATGATTATGCAAATAATAAATATAACGTTGATTATAATGTAAATGAAATTTAATATATGAAAAAAATGGCCAATATAAAAAAGTAAAAACAAATAAAGATAAACACACACGTATAAACATAATCAAATATAATATACGAAGAAAATAAATAGATGAATGAATTGATGTAAATAAAAGTTACTAGTATAAATAAAAGATCTTTTAATATCAGAAGACGCCGTCTCTGATTCCATCTTGAGTGTATTGGCACTTCTGTGTTTATCTTGAATATAATCCTCTTTTTTTCTTTCTCTCTCTCTCTCTCTTTTTTTTTTTTTTTTTCTTTTTTTTTTTTTTGGTTGAAATCAACTTTTTTTCTTCACTTCAGATCGTGATCATCGACAATTTTGGGCATCGTGTGGTACTAATTGTGTTCTTGTGTTTTTACTTGTTATTTTCTTCCTTTTATTATTGTTTTCATTTTTTTTATCTATCCTTCTTTATTGTCTGTTTATCATGTTTTCTTTTTTTTATTCTTAAATCTTTCTTTTTATCTCTCTCTCTCTCTCTCTCCCGTTGTGTCTGAGATTATTCATTCGATGATTTTATGCCTTTTCGTCGACAACTTTTATGTTTTCATTTTCTTTCATTATCCTCTCTTTTACGTCTCTCCTTTATGCTTTCAGTCCCTCGCCCTTCCCTCCCTCCCTCCCTCTCCCTTCCTTCCTTCCTCCCACCCCCTTCCTCCCTTCCCCTCCCTCCCCCTTCCCTCTCTCCCTCCTCCCCCCTCTCTCCCTCCTCCCTCCTCCCTCCCTCCCTCCTCCTTCCCTCACTCCCTCCTCCTTCCTCCCTCCTCCTTCCCTCCCTCCCTCCCTCTATCCCCCTTCCCTCCTTCCCTCCCTCCCCCT
>NW_027213022.1:0-2500 GCF_042767895.1 Penaeus vannamei | reverse complement strand
CCCCTTCCATCAGTCGTCGTCCTCATTACCTCATTCTCGAGGTATATATCAATTGGCATGTCTATGATTCTCTCTCCTTTCTCTCTCTCTCTATCCCTCTCTTCTTTTCTCCCTTTCTTCCTCACGCCGTCCCTCTGAAGCATATTTTGAGATGATTTTATCTCCTTCTCCTCATTTCTTCCTCTCTCCTTCCGTCTCCTCCTTCTCTTCCTCATTTCTCTCTCTCTCCTCCTCTTCTCCCTCATTATCTCCTCCCACCTCCCGCCTCCTCCTCCTCTCCCTAAATTCTCTCTCCCTCTTCTCCCTCATTATCTCCTCCCCCCTCCCGCCTCCTTCTCCTCACCCTCATTTCTCTCTCCATCCTCCTTCTTTCCCTCATTTCCTCTCTCTCCCTCCTCCTCTACTTCTTTCCCTCATTTCTCCTCTCCCTCCTCCTCTTCCTTCTTCCTCATTTCCTATATCCTCCCTCCCTCCCCCTCGCCCCTTCTACAACATTCTTTGCATCACCCTCCTCCTCCTCTTCCTCACTTCCACTCTCCTCCCCTCGCCAAACACTCACATTCATGCATATATCCTCCTCCCTCCCCCTCCTCCAAATACATTCCAGCAACCCCCCCTCCCTCCTCCTCCTCTTCTCCTCCCCCCCCTCCAACTCCCTCCCCACCTCAAACACTCACATGAGTCTATGCATATGCCTCCCGCATCTACCCCGCTCCCTCCCCCCTCCTCTCTCCCCCACACACCCTTCTAATACTCCAGCATCACACACACACCCCTTTCACCCTCCACCTCTTCCTACTCCTACTCCCTCTCCTCTTCCCTCCTCCTGCTCCTCCCTTCCCTCCTCCTCCTCCTCCTGCTTTTCCTCCCCCTCTTCCCTTTCTCCTCCCTCCTCTACCCCCTCCTCCCAGCACTCCTGTATCACTCCCCCCCCCCCCATCCTTCCTTCCCCCTCCTCCTCCTCCTCCCTCCTCCTCCTCCCTTCTTCTCCCCTTCAGCACTCCCGCATCACCCCCCCCCTTCCCTCTTCTCCTCCCCTCCCCCCCCTCCAGCACTCCCAAATCACTCCCCCAATCCTTCCTTCCCCCTCCTCCCTCCTCCCATCCTTCCCCTTCCCCCTCCCTTCCTTCCCCCCTCCCTCCTCCTCTCTCCTCCCCCTCACTCCTTCCCCCTCACCCCCTCCCCCCTCTCTTCCTTCCCCCTCTCCCCCCTCTCTTCCTTCCCCCTCCCTCCCCTCTGCTCCCTTCCCCTTCCCCCCCTCCCCACTCTCCTTCCTTCCCCCTCCTCCCCCTCCTCCTTCCTTTCCCCCTCCCCCCCCCCCTCCCCCCCCCCCGACACACCCCACACAGCCTCTTTCAGCGGCCACCGGCATGAGCAGTAACGAGAGTGTCTCAAGATGGTGGATTTCCCTTCAACTATGATGATGGATCTTCCTTCATCGGGCAAGTTCTCGGTCCGCACCTTCTCTCTCTACTGCCTTTCTCTCCTTACCCTACTTTCTTTCTAACTGTTTCTCTCTCTTTCTCTTCTATCTTCAATTTTTTTTCGTCCTTTTCTAACTGTTGTCATGCTAATTTCTTCTATCTTTGTTCTCTCAATGTCTCTTTCTTCTTTCTTTCTCGCTCTTTCTCTTATCTTTGTTCTCCTTTTCTTTCTCTTTCTTTCTGGCTCTCTCTCTCTCTCTCTCTCTCTCTTTCTCTCTCTCTTTCTCTCTTTCTTTCTCTCTCTCTCTCTCTCTCTCTCTCTCTCTCTCTCTCTCTCTCTCTCTCTCTCTCTCACTCTCTCCTCCCTTCCTTCCTTCCTTACACTTCCTCCAGCCTGTACCTAACTCAATGTTTTTTCTTCTATTTCTTCCTCACACTTCCTCCATTTCTCTATCAGTGTTCTCCATCTTCTTTCTTTCTTCCTCATACTTCCTGTCTTTATCACCTTTTCCTCCTTCTCTTTCTCTCCTTTCTTCCTTATAATCATTACTCTATTCCTTTTCCTCGCTCCTACCTTTCACTTCTCCCACACTCCCTCCTTCTCCCTTCCATCCCTCACCTCTTCTCCCCCACTCCCTCACGCGCCCTTCACCTTTTCTCCCTTCCTCCCTTCACCCCTCCTGAGCCCCCAAACCCCCTCTCCCCTCCCCTTTCACACCTCCCTCCCACACCCACCCCCACCTCTCTCCTCCCTCCCTTCACCCCTCCCTCCCTGCCTAATACCTTCATCCTACCCCCCCCCCCCCCCACACACACACCGCCAAAAAACAGCCAAATACTACAAAACAGAAGGCAAAAAAAAAGAAAAAAACAGCAATTGAGAGCGCTGAGCTAAAGCCACGTAAAAAGCGGCGAGAGCCTGAGCACTAAGCCACCTCCTTCCCCACCAAAAGAATGAGTGATTGTGCGCCTAAGTGAAAATGATGCAAAACACCATACTTATGCAGAGATCCTGTGAGGCGAAGGATTTCTTGTGGGGAGAGCGGGTTGGAGAGAGCTGGGCGGAGGAAAGGAGG
>NW_027213020.1:47500-50000 GCF_042767895.1 Penaeus vannamei | reverse complement strand
AATTGTAGTAGGAAAAAAAACTGCCAGATCTTTCTGCTGAAGGGAATGGCCTTGTATGTATATTGTTATTTGACCTTTGTTAAATCATTCAGAAATCAGAAGCTTTTGTTTGAATTTCAGTGGTGGTGCAGATTGATAAGTGAGGTTTTTTAAGTTGCTGTTTTTTTTTTTAAGGTTTAGGTAAATTACATATTATTATTCAACACAGACTCTCTCTCTCTCTCTCTCTCTCTCTCTCTCTCTCTCTCTCTCTCTCTCTCTCTCTCTCTCTCTCTCTCTCTCTCTCTCTCTCTCTCTCTCTCTCACACACACACACAAACACACACACACGCACCCGCGCACACGCACACGCACACACACACGTACACACACACACACACACACACACACACACACACACACACACACACACTCACTCACTCACTCACTCACTCACTCACTCACTCACTCACTCACTCACTCACACACACACACACACACACACACACACACACACACACACACACACACACACACACACTCACTCGCTCACTCACAGACACACACACACACACACACACACACACACACACACACACACACACACACACACACACACAAGTGCTCGCTTGTTCATGCCTGCCGTTATTTGCATAGGCCTACATATGTTCCTACATTCTTATATAAATATAAAAAAATCAGACGAATCAACTTATATTCCATAAATAAAATAAAATAAAATATAAAAAAGGAAGCTAAGTAAAAGAAGGGAATTAGGGCCATTACCTGAAAATTATACCAATTATTTTCATCAGCAACACCAAATATCTGTCGTTATTCCTTTATTACTGTCGTCGCACTTTTCCCTCGGTGAAAGTATCATAGGGTTGGTTTTAGAATGACGAGCGGTGGGTGGGTGGGTGGGTGGGGGGGGGGGAGAGATTTTAGGATGGTGTTGATGATGGTGGTGGTGGTGATGGTGATGGTGGTGATGATGGTGGTGATGGTGGTGGTGGTGATGGTGGTGGTGGTGATGGTGATGGTGATGATGATGGTGGTGGTGATACTTTGGTGGTGATGATGGTGGTGATGGTGATGGTGATGATGATGGTGGTGGTGATACTTTGGTGGTGATGATGGTGGTGATGGTGATGGTGATGATGATGGTGGTGATGGTGGTGGTGGTGATGGTGATGGAGGTGGTGGTGATAGTGGTGGTCGGTGCTGGTGATGATGGTTGATGGTGACAGGTGGTTGGTGGTGATGGTGGTGGTGGTGATGGTGGTGGTGGTGATGGTGATGGTGGTGATGATGGTGGTGATGGTGATGGTGATGGTGGTGGTGGTGGTGGTGATGGTGATGATGATGATGATGGTGGTGGTGGTGATGGTGATGATGATGGTGGTGGTGGTGATGGTGGTGATAATGATGATGATGGATATAGTAATGGTGATGATGTTGATGATGAAGATGATAATGATGATGATGAATACGAAGACGAAGATAAAGCTAAAAATAAAAACAAAAATGAAAAAAAAGACAAAGATGCAACCATGCATAAGACAATTAACACAGAATGATAAAACTTTTCTTCTTTTAACAAATATTATAATATTCCAATTCCTTAAAAAACATTTATTATTATTCCTTTTATTATTATTATTTATTATTATATATTATTATTATTACTATTTATTATGTATCATTATTTATTATTATTATTATTATTTATTATTATTTATTTATTATTCCTTACAAATAGTCTTGTATAACTTCACTTGTTGGGAAACCTTCTCTAACAATATAATTTTTTCTCCTCTCTTCCTCTCTCTCCATTCGCCAAAAGAGAGAAAGAGGACGGGAAGGAAAGAGGAGGAAATAAATGAGGGATATATGAAGTTCATAAAGATGATGATTGTAATAAAGGATAATAACAAGCCTCGTAAATATGATGTGATGTTTTTTATAGATATGAATTGATGGTGTTGTGGAAATTCTGCATTTTTTTTCTTTATTTATTTGTTTTGTTTTGTTTTCTTCATATTCCTTTCCTTCTTCTGCTTCGTCATTTTCCTTCTTTTCTTCCTCTTCCTCTCCATCTTCTTCCTCTTCTATTTCATCTTCCACTTTTTATTCCTCTTCTTTTTCATCTTCGTTATCTTCATACTTGTCTTTTTCACTTTTTTCTTCCTTTCTTCCACTTCCTCTCCATCTACTCTTCTTCCATTTCATCTTCTTCCTATTCTTATTCCTTTTCTTTTTCATCTTCATTGTTCTCTTCATACTTGTCTTTTTTCATTTTCTTTTTCCCTTTCTTCAGACTTATCTCTTTAATTTTCTTCTTCCATCGCTTCCTTTCCATCTTCTTCTTCTTAATCTTCACTTTTTTCATCCAATTCCTCTTTCTTTTTCTTTCTTTTTATGAAAAGATCAATTAATCTTGACAATACGACTTATCCACACTGATAAGGAGTCAACATTCATACCATCTGTGGTATATATTTCCCTAGTGATTCTTCGT
>NW_027213020.1:40000-42500 GCF_042767895.1 Penaeus vannamei | reverse complement strand
AATCCTTATTCCTTTAGTACCAGACGGTTTGTACCCAACTGGAGCCGTGTGTCTTATAATCCCCTTGTGGTATTAAGACGCTGCTTTGTACCACGTTTGTTCCACAGGAGTTTGGCATGGATAATAAACTGCTACGTGCATTGGCGAGTATTGTCATGTATCTGAGGTACATTTCTTGAGCGTGGCAATATTTTTAAAAGTTTTTTTCTTTCTTTCTTTTCTTCTTTTCTTTTTCTTTCTTTTTTTGTGTTTCTTTCTGATATCAAATAGTCTTTTTTTCCTTCTTATTTTGTTTTGGTGTCTTTGTTTTCCTTTTTATTTTGTTTCGGTGTCTTTTTTTCCTCTTTATTTTGTTTTGGTGTCTTTTTTTCCCCTTTTTATTTTGTTTTGGTGTCTTTTCTTTGTTTGTCTTTAAATGCATTTGATTGGTACGATATTCTATACGTGGTCGCTGGTTGTAATTTTGCTCTACAAAGGGTGTGGGTCTGTGGGTCTCCGTGTACCACCAAGTAGTCTCTTACACCCAGGCTTTGTTCTCAGACTTTCCAGGAAACTTCCCCACCAACACCACAACAAGCTCACGTGCATTATAATCCACGTCTGGGTTTCTCGTACCGCAGGCTTCCTCGAAATATTATGCTCTTGATTATGCATGTTGAGCTATTGTGCTGTCGTTCCCAGGCTATGTCTGTCTGTCTGCCTGCCTCTGTCTCTCTCTCTCTCTCTCTCTCTCTCTCTTTCTCGGTCTCGGTCTTTCTCGGTATCGGTCTCTCTCTCTCTCTCTCTCTCTCTCTCTCTCTCTCTCTCTCTCTCTCTCTCTCTCTCTCTCTCTCTCTCTCTCTCTCTCTCTCTCTCTTCTCTTTCTCTTTCTCTTTTCTGTTTTTCTCTTTCTCTGTCTCGATTTCGGTCTCTCTCTCTCTCTCTTTTCTCTTTCTCTGTCTCGATTTCGGTCTCTCTCTCTCTCTCTCTCTCGCTCTCTCTCTCTCTCCCTCTCTCTCTCTCTCTCTCTCTCTCTCTCTCTCTTTCTCTGGCTCTCTCTCTCTTCTTCTCTTTTCTCTTTTCTGTTTTTTTCTTTCTCTGTCTCGATTTCGGTCTCTCTCTCTCTCTCTCTTCTCTTTCTCTGTCTCGATTTCTCTCTCTCTCTCTCTCTCTCTCTCTCTCTCTCTCTCTCTCTCTCTCTCTCTCTCTCTCTCTCTCTCTCTCTCTCTCTCTCTCTCTCTCTTTATCTCTTCTCTTTCTCTTTCTCTGTCTCGATTTTGGTCTCTCTCTGTCTATCTCTCTCTCTCTCTTTTCTCTTTCTCTGCCTCGATTTCGGTCTCACTCTCTCTCTCTCTCTCTCTCTCTCTCTCTCTCTCTCTCTCTCTCTCTCTCTCTCTCTCTCTCTCTCTCTCTCTCTCTCTCTCCCTCCCCCTCTCCCTCCATCTCACCCTTTCTTCATATCTGAACATTATATAAGGACGAGATACTTTGTCACACAAAAAAGTCACAATTATACTTTCTTGAAAATACCACCAATTATTTTTCTTTCTTTCCTCTCTTCCTCTTTCCTTCAAACCAATCTCCTTAAAGCCTCTAGCTCTACCTTTCGTTCCATCTTTCTTTCCTTTCTTCCTCTTCCTTCAAACCAATCTCCTAGTTCCACTTTTCGTTCCAGATGTTGACAGTCATTTCCTAACAGCAAATGGCCACCTTTATTAACATTATTCTTATGCGAATAGAGTTTCCATATCAATCCTCATTAATATTATGCGTATACGGTGTTTTGTCCTTGCTGAGTGAAATTTCCTGAAAATGTTTATTAAGATGACTTACGATGGAAATTGAAGGTGTAGTTATGAATAATAGTTTTTTTTTCACTGTCTGTCTTTGTCCTTTTAAAGTGTTTGTCTTTCCTCCTCATCTCGTCTGTCTGTCTGTGTGTCTGTTTTTCCTTCACTGTCTGCCTGTCTGTCTTTGACTCTCTCTCTCTCTCTCTCTCTCTTGCTCTCTCTCTCTCTCTCTCTCTCTCTCTCTCTCTCTCTCTCCATCCCTCTCTCTCCCTCTCCCTCCCTCCCTCCCTCCCTCTCTCTCTCGCTCTCTCTCTCTCTCTCTCCCTTTCTCTCTCTCTCTCTCGCTCTCTCTCTCTACTCCCCTTCTCTATTTCTATCCTTCCCTATCCTCTCTCCCTTTATCCATCCATCCCTCTATCCACCTCTTTATCACCCAACCTACCCATCCACAGCCGAAGGACCGACAGAGAACGCCCCCCCCCCCCTCCGAAGCTCCCTCCAGCGATGCCGTGCTGTCCTCACAAGCCATTTTCAGTTATCACAATTAAGCCACGTTCCAGCATCGTTAAATACAGGTAAACGACCGCCATTATGTTGTAATTCGTCACACGAAGACGAGCTCACGTTAAGTCCGATCTCTCCCCGATGTGAAAGATGTGAGCAGCGTTTTAAAGACCACACAGAACACGATGGTCAAACACATTAAAAGGACGTAGGAGAATAATTATTGT
>NW_027213020.1:27500-30000 GCF_042767895.1 Penaeus vannamei | reverse complement strand
AAATATAATAAGAGAAGAGATGAAGAAGAAGGAAGAGGAAGAGAAGGGAAAAAATAGAAATAAAAATAAGCGAAGAAATGAAGAAGAAGAAGAAAAAAGAAGGAAGAGAAGGAAAAAAAATAGAGATAAAAATAAGCGAAGAGAAGAAGAAGAAGGAAGATGAAGAGAAGGGAAAAAACAGAAATAAAAATAAGCGGAGAAGAAGAAGAAGGAAGAGGAAGAGAAGGAAAAAGAGAAATAAAAATAAGCGAAGAGAAGAAGAAGACGAAGAAGGAAGAGGAAGAGAAGGAAAAAAAAGATAAATAAAGATAAGCGAAAGAGAAGAAGAAGAAGGAAGAGGAAGAGAAGGAAAAAAAGAGAAATAAAAATAAGCGAAGAGAAGAAGAAGAAGAAGAAGGAAGAGGAAGAGAAGGAAAAAAAAAGATAAATAAAGATAAGCGAAGAGAAGAAGAAGAAGGAAGAGGAAGACAAGGAAAAAAAACAAAAATAAAAATAAGCGAAGAGAAGAAGAAGAAGAAGAAGGAAGAGGAAGAGAAGGGAAAAAAAACAAATAAAATAAACGAAGAGAAGAAGAAAAAAGAAGGAAGAGAAGGGAAAAAAATAGAAATAAAAATAAGCGAAGAGAAGAAGAAGGAGGAAGAGGAAGAGGAAGAGAAGAAAAAAATAAAAATAAAAATAAGCGAAGAGAAGAAGAAGAAGAAGGAAGAGGAAGAGAAGGAAAATAAAAAGAAATAAAAATAAGTGAAGAGAAGAAGAAGAAGAAGGAAGAGGAAGAAGAGAAGGGAAAAAATAGAAATGAAAATAAGCGAAGAGAAGAAGAAGAAGAAGGAAGAGGAAGAGAAGGAAAAAAAACAAAAATAAAAAATAAAAGCGAAGAGAAGAAGAAGAAGAAGAAGGAAGAGGAAGAGAAGGGAAAAAATAGAAATAAAAATAAGCGAAGAGAAGAAGAAGAAGAAGAAAAAAGAAGGAAGAGAAGAAAAAAAAAACAAATAAAAATAAGAGAAGAAGAAGAAGAAGAAGAAGAAAAAAGAAGGAAGAGAAGGAAAAAAAAAAAAAAAGAAAAACAAATAAGCGAGGAAATTTTCAAGAGGAAATCTCCTCATCGCCGGGGGCGCGTGTAGAAGGTCCTCCAAAGAACCAATTTACATGTTAATGCACAAGGGCGAACCAGGCATTTTATCTCCCGAGACTTCCGAACAAACCTGCACGACCTCAGGCAGGGAAGGGAAGGGCAGGATTCTCTCTGCATGAACCCGAAGGCCGTGTCACACTGGCACTTTTTCATGTCTATTTTTTTTGAGTATTTTATTTATCATAGATACAAAGATTCTCGAATATAGCTCTTGATTCCGTTTTTTTTTTTTTTTTTTGACAATTTCAACAATTTCAATTAACATGAATACAAACATTCTCGAATATAGCTCTTGATTTGACTTTGCTTGGCTAAAAAAAGTTGACGGAGAGGTTTTTCAGACAGAAACGATCATTATCGTCTGACTGGAGAATCGACAATTCGCTCAAAAAAAGGACAAAATTTCAGAAAATTGTAAAAAAAAATTGACGGAAAGGTTTTCAGACGGAAACGATCATTATCGTCTGACTGGAAAATCGACAATTCGCTCAAAAAAAGGACAAAATTTCAGAAAATTGTCAAAAAAAATGGACGGAAAAAGTACTAGTGTGCCAGTACCTTTTTACGGAGGTTTGGCAAAAACCCGCTGTCATGCAGGCAGGAAAAGGAAGAGCCAAAGAAATATCGTTTTGTGAATGACACATTCTTGAGACTGACAGGAAGAACGGGGTCTGCATAGTGCATGACCTCTCATACGAACAAGGGGAATGACCGTGCATGGCGCTGCTTGACCTCGTTGACCTCGTTTGTAAATATGACCCGCTTGTTTCGTCTGACTGAGCGAGGGAGAGAAATCATGCAGATATTGTCCCGTTGAGGTAAAAAGACAAGACAGCATGTAACTTTTTTTCTTCTTCTTTGTAAAGGATAATTAGAAATAATAATAAATAATTAGAAATAGTGAATTGAATTCTTTGTAAAGAGAATTAAAATGAAATAATAACCTTGTTCATTATTTGTATTTCTTTTAAATATTATTATGTCTGGACAAACACGCACATAAACAAACGGGAACAAAGACACGCATAAACGGACACAGAAAATTAAATTGCTAATGCCATTATCATCCTGAAAGAGGCCTCTTACATCCATTACGCAAAAAAAAAAAAAAAAAAAAAAAAAAAAAAAAAAATTATCTGCTGACTTTTATTAAGTTATATAACACTTTTCAAAATTCTCCTCATTATTCCCTTTGACTTTTGTTCTTTTTTTTGACTGTCAGGTTGTCCATTTTTCCTTCACCCTCTTCTTTGCTATTCTCTTCTGCCTTCTTCGCTATTCTTTTCCTTCTTTCTTCTTTGCTATTCTTTTCATTCTTTCTTCTTTGCTATTCTTTTCCTTCTTTCTTCTTTTGTAATGAAAAGAGAC
>NW_027213020.1:10000-20000 GCF_042767895.1 Penaeus vannamei | reverse complement strand
AGCAGTGTATTACCGAGATAATCTGAACACTGATCTCTCTCCCTGTGTATTTATTATTATTATTTTTTTTCACAAGGGCAGTTGGAGACATGACACAATTTCGTTTAAGGAATAATCTATTATCTATTAATTAATCTATTAATTATAATAATTATGATATATTAATTATAATATATTAATTAATATAATCTATTAATTAAGGAATAATCTATTACGTGGTTATTTTCATCGCAGTTGGCGGGGGGGGGGGGAGATTTCGTTATACAGCGGCGGTTAAATGTCAGTGAATTATTTCCGTTGTGATGTCCTCCCAATGTGTTATTGACTCTTTAGGTTTATCAATTTAATCGGTCGATCTTGAAGAAGCGGGACGGGGGGTGGGGTGGGCGTGGGGGGGGAGGTAAAAGTTTGATCCGGAGCGAATCCAGCCAAGCAGAGTGTTTTTTTTTCTTTCTTTTTTTTTTTTTTTTTTTTTTTCTTTCTTACCATCTTGTTGTTGAAGTTATCCTCGAATCTTTTCTTGCAGACTTCTCTCTCCAGTCGGGTTCCTTCCTCGCTGACTACCCACCTTTCTCTCTCTCCATCTTATTCTCGACTTAAAACGAAGAAGAGAGAGAGAGAGAGAGAGAGAGAGAGAGAGAGAGAGAGAGAGAGAGAGAGAGGGAGGGAGGGAGGGAGGGAGGGAGGGAGGGAGAGAGAGAGAGAGAGAGAGAGAGAGAGAGAGAGAGAGAGAGAGAGAGAGAGAGAAGAGAGAGAGAGAGAGAGAGAGAGAGAGAGAGAGAGAGAGAGAGAGAGAGAGAGAGAGAGAGAGAGAAAGACGGAAAGAGAGAGAGAGAAAGAGAACAACAAAAAGAACTTTGCTCACAGCTGGCTCCATATTGCGTCACCTCCAACACCTGCTGGCGCTTGACCTTCTTTTTTCAGCAGTTTCCAACTTTCGAATTTCTCTTTCTTCTTTCGCTGCCTTGTAATGTCTCTTTCTTTTCCCCTTTTCCTTGTTCTCTCTTCTCGTCTCGTCTTCGTCTTCTCTCCAGTTCGGATATTGTTCTTTTCTTCTTTTGATTTTATTCTTGTTCCTTTCTTCCTTTGAGATAAGTTACGAGCAAGATTTCCGTGACACATGGGGAACAGAGAAAGAAAATGGGAAGCGAGGGACGTAAAGAAAATGGGATGCGAGGGACGTAAAGAAAATGGAGTGCAATTGAAATCCGCGAACGAAGAGAACTGGAGGCAGACTGCAATTAATTTTCAGGGAACCGAAGATGAACTGAACATATGTATACGTATATATACATATGTGTATATATACATATATGCAAGATGCGTGTATATATATATATATATATATATATATATATATATATATATATATATATATATATATATATATATATATATATATATACACACACACACACACACACACACACACACACACACACACATAGATATATATATATATATATATATATATATATGTATATATATATATATATATATATATATATATATATATATATATATATATATATATATATATATATATATATATATATATATAAATGTGTGTGTTTGCACACATACAAATGTATGTATGGAGTACATAGGTACAGTTGTGCAGAAGGAAATGCACACACGTGTCTACATTTTACATGTTAGATTCAAACTGTACCAAACTGAATATTTATTGATACTTTTTTCAGTTTTGCTTCACAAACGACAAACAAAACCTGCCATGGCAAAGAGCAAACCTTAGACCACACTCTAAGACTAACACATAAAAAATAATTTCGTAAATAAAGGACCAATTGAACGAGTAACAACGTTATCAGGGTTACCAGACACACCAGACCCGGGACGTAACTAAACACTTAGGGGCCCTGGGGATTGGGGCCCTTTGGAGGCTCCCAAAAGTCCCCAGAGAGTCCTGCTATAATGTTGAGGTTTGATAGAGAGAAATCGAATAAATAAATGGATAGAATACTTATACTGGACTTAATAGCTTATGTTAAACGAATCTTTTTTTTCTTCTTCACAGTATTAATCTCTCTCTCTCTCTCTCTCTCTCTCTCTCTCTCTCTCTCTCTCTCATTCTTCATGCTGTTCAGTATAGTTATTATTATGATTAGAATTATGGATATGATTCATTTGTTCAATTCTTCTATTCCAGTAAATTTCTGATCTTTTTATCTTTAATTTCAATTATGCTTTGCCTTCGTCCAACCCCCCCCCGCCCCACATTCCTTCCTCCCTCCCCCTCCCCATCTCCTTCTCCCCTTCCCCCCTCCCCCCTTCCCTTTCCCCATCCCTCTCCCTTCCCCCCTTCCCTCTCGCTCCCTCTCCCTTTCCCCCTTCCCCCTTCCCTCCCCATCCCTTCCCCCCATCCCTCTCCCCCTCTCACTTCCCCCTTCCCCCTTCCCCCTTCTCTCACTTACGTCACAGCCCCAGCCCGACACTGTCTGCTTGCTTGATCGTCGCGACCAGCTGTTGCAGTTATCACCTCTCATCTCCCTCGCTATAACGACCAGACCCGAAGCCTCAGGTCTCTATATGCAGGTTTCGGCGGATTTTGGGGGACCTCGGTGGCTCTCGTCCTCCTTGTCCTTCTCGTCGTCGACCTCTTCCCTTCTTCTCCTCCGCCTTTTCCTTATTTATTTATTTCTTGTCTTGGTGCTCTGCTATCTCTTCCTTCTCTCATTCTTCATTTCTTCATCTTCGTCTTCCTTCTCCTGCTCCTCTTTCTCCTCCTTCATCTCCTTCTCGTCTTGGTACTCTGCTTTCTCTTCCTCCTCCCATTCCTCCTTCATTTCTTCCTTTTCGTTTTCCTCCTACTCCTCTTCCTCTTTCTCCTCCTTTTCCTACTTCATACCCTTCTCGTCTTGGTATTCTGCTTTCTCCTCCTTCTCCCCTTCTTCCTTCATTTCTTCCTTTTCGCTTTCCTCCTACTCATCTTTCTACTCCTTTTCCTTCGTTTTCTTTTTATTTCTTTGCCTTTCTTTTTCCTTTTCCTCCTTCATCTCCTTCTCGTCTCCTTACTCTGCTTTCTCCTCCTCCCCTTCCTCCTCCATTTCTTTTCGTCTTCCTCCTCTTTCTCCTCCTTTTCCTTTTTATTTCTTTGCCTCTCTCTTTCCTTTTCCTTCTGCTCTTCTATCTTTTTCTCCTTTTTATCTTCCTCATTCTCCTCTTTCGCGTCTTCTTTTCATTCTTTTCGATTTACCCCCATTTCTTCTTCCTCCTTCTCCTCCCCTTCCAAATCCATCTCCTGACCTTCTTCCTCCATCTCTTCCTCCTCCTCCGCCCCCTCCTCTTCCCCTTCCTCTCCTCTTCTCCCTACCTCTCCTCTTCTCCCTCTTCTTCCTCCTCCTCCCTTCCTCTCCTCCCCCTTCTCTTCCTCCTCCTCTCCTCTTTTCCCTCTTCTTCCTCCTCCTCCCTTTCTCTCCTCCTTCTCCTCCTCTCCCTGCGTCCTCCTCCCTCTCCTACCTTCCCCCTCCTCTTCTCCCTCCTCCTTCTCCCTCCTCTCCCTGCGTCCCCCTCCCTCTC
Organism: Penaeus vannamei; assembly: GCF_042767895.1. Lineage (NCBI taxonomy): Eukaryota > Metazoa > Arthropoda > Malacostraca > Decapoda > Penaeidae > Penaeus > Penaeus vannamei. The sequence continues at coordinate 16,460 of NW_027213020.1, read as the reverse complement.
CTATCTTCCTCCTCCTCCCTCCTCCTCCTCCTCCCCAGGGAAGCAGGAGACGAGATCAAAGACCCAGGGGGGGAGGGGGAGGGGAGGGGGGAGGTAATTATCCAAATCAACGACCATCAGGAGGTTTTGGTATAAGGGCTGCGATCCTCTCAATGGAGTCCCTCTTCGCATCTGGGCTCCCCTTCCTCTTGCTCCAGCTGCTACTACTACTACGCTACTACGACTCCAAGAATTATTACTACTACGACTCCAAGAATTATTACTACTACGCTGCTACTGCTCCAACGATTACTAACACTACTGCTGTTGTTAATACTACTACTACTAGTGCTATTGTTGTTACTACTACTTTTGTTAATACTACTGCTACTCCTATTGTTGCTCCTACTACTGTAATTACTGCTATCACTACTACAACTATATTTTACTACTACTACTAATACTATTGTTACTACTACTGCTACTATTTTAACTACTGTTACTACTGCTACTGTTAATATACTGCTTCTACTACTACTGCTACTACCAGTGCTACTACAGCCAATGATATTGATAATACAACTACTACTACTTCTACTATTACTACAACTGCTGTTGCTATTACCAATACTACTACTACTTCTGCTGCTACCATTAATACGACTTCTGCTATATATATATATCTTTTTAATCTTTTCAATATCTCTTCCTCCTCAACTCTCCCCTGTTCCCATGTGCGTATGACATTTATTATTCCTTCTCTTTCTCCTCCTCTTCGTTATCTTTTTCCTTTTTCTTGTATTCTTCTCTTTCCCTTTCATCTTCCTTTATCATTTCCTCCCTCTCCTGCTTCTCTTCCGCTGCTGCTTCCTCTTCTATCCTCTCTTAATTCCCCCCTTTTTTCTCTCTCCTTTCTCCTTCTCGTGCTCTTCTTATTCTTCATCATTCTTCTTTTTCTTTCTATTCTTCTTCCTTTTCCTCCTCCTCTTCCTCTCCCTTCTTTCTATTCCTCTTCCTTTTCCTCCTCTTCTTATTCTTTATCATTTTCCTTTTATTCTTCCTTTTCCTCCTCCTCTTCCTCTCCCTTATTTCTATTCCTCTTACTTTTCCTCCTCTTCTTATTCTTCATCATTTTCCTTTTATTCTTCCTTTTCCTCCTCCTCTTCCTCTCCCTTCTTTCTATTCTTCTTCCTTTCCCTCCTCTTCTTCTTATTCTTCATCATTCTTCTTCATTTTCCATTTATTCTTCCTTTTCCTCCTCCTCTTCCTCTCCCTTCTTCTCCTTGTTTGCAAACAGCGACCTCTTACTATATCTATTCATCGACTTACATGTCTATCTGTCTGTCTGTCTCTCGATCAATCTGTTTATCTTGCTATGTACATATTTATTTATTTGTGTTCTTATTTTGAACTTACAGATTCGTCTCAGTTAAGAATATTTAGATATTTATTCATTTATAAAATCGATTTTAAGAGCGTTTATGACATCGCAATTCCGTGCAGGATTTATGAACTAAAATCATTTTCTTTTTTGCTTTTCTATTTCTATTTATCTGTCTTTCTCTTCATCTCTTTATCCTTCTAACTATTGGTTTACTTACATCCGTTTATCTACCCACCAATCCACCCACCTATCCACCCATCCATCCACCCACCCATCCAATCCACCCACCCACCCATCCAATCCACCCATCCACCCACCTATCCACCCACCCATCCATCCAATCCACCCAGCCCTCTACCACCCACCAATCCATCCACCCACCCACCCCTCTCCCACCCACCCATCCACCCACCCACCCACCCCTCTACCACCCACCAATCCACCTATCCACCCACCTATCCACCCACCAATCCACCCACCCACCCCTCTACCACCCACCCACCCACCCACCTATCCACCCACCCACCCCTCTACCACCCACCCACCCACCTATCCACCCACCCACCCATCCACCCAACCACCCCTCTACCACCCACCAATCCACCCCTCTACCACCCACCAATCCACCTATCCACCCAACCACCAGATAGATGGGTGGCACCTATCCACCCACCCCTCTACCACCTATCCACCCACCCACCAACCACCTACCCATCCACCCACCCCTCTACCACCCACCCATCCACCCACCCACCCATCCACTCACCCCTCTACCATCCACCCATCCATCCACCCATCCACCCCTCTACCACCCACCTATCCACCCACCCATCCACCCACCCATCCAATCCACCCACCCACCCACCCACCTATCCACCAATCCACCCACCCACCCAACCACCAACCCACCCCTCTACCACCCACTCACCCACCCCCCCACCCCTCTACCACCCATCCACCCACCCACCTATCCAATCCACCCACCTACCCATCCACCCACCTATCCACCTCCGAGCCAGAATCTTGGAATGTCCTCTTTCGTCCCCGCTATTGGCTTAGGCATTAAGTCTATTCAGATGGGACGCCCTTCGCCCTTCTGAATGGACGAGGAGGAGCTGCCCTAAAGCCCTAATCCCTCGAATCCTTAAATCCCTAATCCCTAATTCCTCGAATCCCTAAATCCCTAAATCCCTCGAATCCCTAAACCTCCAAAATCTCTCGAATCCCTAAATCCCTAATCCCTAATTCCTCTAATCCCTAAAATTCTCGAATCCCTAAATTCCTAATCTCTTGAATCCCTAAATCCCTACCCCCCACGAATCCCTAATCCCTAAACCTCTCGAATCCCTAAACCTCCAAAATCCATCGAATTCCTAATTCCCTAAATCCCTAATCCCCTAATCTCTCGAATCCTTAATCCCTAGGATCTCAAAATCCCTAAATCCCTAAAACCCTAATTCTCAGGGTCTCTGAATCCCTAAATCCCCAATGCTTACGGATCTCTGAATCCCCTAAATCCCTAAAACCCTCGAATCCCTAAATCCCTAAATTCCTAGGATCTCTGAATCCTTAAATCCCTAATCCGCGAGACTGCGATTGGAATGTAGGATTTTGAAGCGGGATTGAGGGTCTGTGTTCGGGATTCGTTGCTTGTGGGGGGGAGGGGAGGGAAGGGGAGGAAAGGGGGAGGGAAGGGGGAGGGGGGGAAGGTGATGGATGGAGAGGGTAGGGGGATGATGAGGGAGAGAAGAATGGGGAAAGGGGAGGGGAAAAGGTGTGGGAGAGATTGGAAGGGAGAAGAGTGGAAAGGGGGAGAGAGGGAAGAGGCAAAGGAGGGGAAGGGATAAGGTGGAAGGGATGTGAATGACATTGGTAGAATATACTGATACGTACATGTGTATATATACTATATAAATAGAGAGAGAGAGAGAGAGAGAGAGAGACACTACGCGCACACACTCACTCACAAACACACGCACACATATGCACATATCTGTCTATTTCTTTAATCTTTCTATCTATCTTTATATTTGACCATATACCTTTATAGATATCAGTATTTGTATCTTTCTATCTCTACATCTATATTTATATGTATATACTTATGCCTGTATATATACATGCGTATGTACCTGTCTGTCTGTCTGGTTACCCACCGACCCATCCACACACACAAACACACACATACACACACAAACACACACATGCACACACAAACACACACATACACACACAAACACACACATACACACACAAACACACAAAACCCTCTCCTTCCCACACACACAGACACATAAACACAACACACATACCCTACAAACACCCCCTCCCCCTACACACACACACCCACAGAACCCCCTTCCCACACACACAGCCACATCAACCGCCTCACACAAAAACACACACGACCAACCCCCCTCACACAAGAACACACACAACCCTCCCCCCTCCCACACACACACACAGAAACACACACGACCCATCCCCCTTACACAAGAACACCCCCCCCCCACACACACACACACGAGCCATCCCCCTTACACAGGAAAACACACAACCCTCCCTCCCCCCCCCCCACACACACACAACCCATCCTCCTTACACAGGAACACACACAACCCCCCACCCCCCCTTCACACAGAAACACACATGAGCCCCCACCTTCCCCCCCACCCCCTCGCCACCCCACCCCATCCACACACACGCCCCCACCCCCCATCAAACCCTCCCAAGTGACCAGATTTGACCCCCGCAACAGAAGCGAGAAAGACTAAGCAAGCAAAATAGGATTTGTAAGGAAGGAAAGCTGCTTGACTGACCGAGCTAATTCTCAAAGGCAGACAGACACTTTGTCAGCCAGACATGTGTTCTCAGCTGGGATACAGATGAGCACTATCGTCTTGACGCATCCAGAGGAGAGGGGAGAAATGGAGAGAGAGAGAGAAGGAGAGAGAGAGTGAGATAACTAGATAGACAGATAGAGAGAGAGAGAAAGAAAGAGAGAGAGATAGAGATAGAGATAGAGATAGAGATAGAGATAGAGATAGATAGATAGATAGAGAGAGAGAGAGAGAGAGAGAGAGAGAGAGAGAGAGAGAGAGAGAGAGAGAGAGAGAGAGAGAGAGAGAGAGATAGATAGATAGAGAGAGAGAGAGAGAGAGAGAGAGAGAAGGAGAGAGAAGGAGAGAGACGGAGAGAGATAGAGAGAGAGTGAAAGTAAGAAAGAGAGAGAATAAAACTGTGAGTAAGAAAAGGTAGACCATTTAAACAAAGAAAGAAACAAACAGAAAACACTATACAGACGAACAAACAGACCAAGAGAACATACATACACTCTGACAAAAAAGATAGATACAGAGAGAGAGAGAGAGAGAGAAGGGGGGGATGGATGGAGAGAGAGTATGACACACACACATAAACACACACTGAAAGAAAGAGAGAGAGACAGAGAAAGTGTAAGAGAAAGTGAGAGTGCGTGTGTGAGAAAGAGAGAGAGAGAGAGAGAGAGAGAGAGAGAGAGAGAGAGAGAGAGAGAGAGAGAGAGAGAGAGAGAGAGAGAGAGAGAGAGAGAGAGAGAGAGAGAGAACAAGAGAATGGGCGAGAAAGAGAGCTAAAGAAAGTGAGAGACCGAGAGAGAGAGAGAACGAGAGCTAGAGAAAGAGAGAGAGAGCGAGAAAGAGAGAGAGATACAAAGAGAGAGCGAGAGAGAGACAGAGAGATACAAATAGAGAGCGAGAGCGAGAGAGAGAGAGATACAAAGAGAGAGCGAGAGCGAGGACCTCCCCCTCGCCCAGATGTCACACGCCGAATAAAGAGTGGTGTGTTCCCGTGTCCCGTGTACTGTAAACATTGCCGAAACGCCCCACCTCCCCTGTCGGCCCATCTGTTCCCCAGAGCGTGCAACTTGAGGAATAGAGGCAGTTTGTAATTAATTCAGACCAGTGTTATTAAACAGACGTGGTTCTTGGTTACGATTCACTTCTTTTAAGAAATTTATTTATTTAATATATGTATATATATATATACATATATATATATATATATATATATATATATATATATATATATATATATATATATATATATATATATATATATATATGTATGTATACGCACACGTACACACACACATATATATACATATATATACCTTTTGATAGGTATATCATCGCATTTTACATATGTTTCGCCAAATCTAATTGTTAAAAGACTTCTTCAGCAGACAATACTGGTCAGGTATGTTATAAATGATGAACTTATAATATACCCAACATGTCGAACAAGGAAATTCAACATGGAGGCAAATAAAGGCAACGAAAAATACACCCACAGCGGGACGTCTGCCTGATTCTCGATGCAAACCCACAGTGAGTTGAATCTGAAATACATTTGCAGAAAAGTTTGCAAAGCAGTCTTAATGCCGCTGTCTTTGTCACCCGGAAAATGGCGATAATAATTTTTGTTTTCGGTAGAGAGTCGAAACGGAGGAGTTAGAGAGGACTGTTCAATTTTAAAGGATGCAGATATTACTCTGTTAATAGATTATAGATGTTTGTGTTCTTTTGGTTATATTGTGAAACTGAAATTTGTATCTAATATCTGGGTTATTATTTCAGTTGATGATAAAAGGAGATATTCGTGACGTTTAAATATCAACCAATATGTTACAGCTCATATTCCCTAATGATTGAAATTGTTAGAATATTAGAAGGTGAAAGCGTTCGACATTTAAGTTTATGATATATTAATATGGCCTTGTTTAATCGAATTAATTCTGTGTTTTCTTTTTCAACTTCTCGACCAAGCAGATACTGAAAACCCGAACTTTATAGATAAATAAAAGACAATATTCACCTCTACCCTTTCGCTGAGATATCAAAACGCAAGTGACATGATACATAAGATACACTCCTGAGTCTTCTGAGTCCTGGCGAGTGAATACTTACAAGATAGCAATAGGTGTCTTGTCTTGCCGTATGATTCTGACCTTCCTGGACACAAAAAGCAGGATGAAGGTCAGTTGGCGAGGTTCCAAACTGAAATTGCAGAACGGTGCTTTTACTATTGGCGAATTACTCACAGCACGGTGCGTGTGCC
>NW_027213019.1:17500-20000 GCF_042767895.1 Penaeus vannamei | reverse complement strand
CAATCTCCTTCTCCCTCCTTCACCTTCTTCTCCCTCCCCTGCTCTTACTTCCCCCTCCCTCCCCCTCCCTCCCCCTCCCTTCTCCCTCCCCTCTACCCCCTTCTCCCCTTCTTTGCCCTCCCTCAATCTCCTTCTCCCTCCTTCACCCTCTTCTCCCTCCCCTGCTCTTACTTCCCCCTCCCTCCTCCTTCTCCCTCCCTGCTCTTACTTCTCTCTCACCCTCTACCCCCTTCTCCCTTCCCTGCCCTCCCTCAATCTCCTTCTCCCTCCTTCACCCTCTTCTCCCTCCCCTGCTCTTACTTCCCCCTCCCTCCCCTCCTTCTCCCTTACTCCCCTTCTTCTCCTCCTGCTTCCCTTCCCTTTCCTCCCCTCCCTCAATCTCCTTCTCCCTCCTTCACCCTCTTCTACCTCCCCTGCTCTTCTTCCCCTCCCTCCCCTTCCCTTCTCCCTCCCTACCCCCCTCCCCTTCCCTCCTCCTTCTCCCTCCCTGCTCTTACTTCTCTCTCACCCTCTACCCCCTTCTCCCCTTCCCTGCCCTCCCTCAATCTCCTTCTCCCTCCTTCACCCTCTTCTCCCTCCCCTGCTCTTACTTCCCCCTCCCTTCTCCCTCCTTCCCTCCCCTTCCCTTCCCTGCCCTCCCTCAATCTCCTTCTCCCTCCTTCACCCTCCCCTGCTCTTACTTCCCCCTCCCTTCTCCCTCCCTTCTCCCTCCCTTCCCCTCCCCTTCCCCTCCTGAAAATACCCCCGCGGTCTGACATCTTTACGGTATACTTTTAAAAGGGCAATTACAGTCTCCTTCTATTCAAGATCCCAAGGAGAGGCTGATAAAATTGAATCGAATTCGTCTTTATGTCTTTATTTATTTATCTTATCGCCGCGGATACGAATCTTGCTCGTGGTGGAATAAAGTATGAATTAGTTTTATGGGTGGACGACGTGGTGGCGCTACGGTGTTTTACTGTCCACTTGGAACCGTCCTCATCCACTTGGAACCGTCCTCATCCAACCTCATCCACTTTTACCCACCCTTATCCATCGTGCACCCACCCTCACTTGCTCATGCCCATCCTCACCCACTTCTACCCATCACTTGCCGACCCACACCCACTTTTGCCCACTTTTCTCCATCCTCAGTTACGCTCACTCACCTTTACCCATCCTCAACCACCCTCACCCACCTCTGCCCATCCTCATCCACCGTCACCCACCTCTGCCCACTCTCACCCACTTTTACCCATCCCCATCCACCCCCGCCCACCTGTGCCCACCCTCACCCATCCTTACCCACTTTTAACCATCCTCATCCACCTTCATCCATCCCCACTCATCCTTACTCCTCCTTACTCACAATTATCCATCCTCACTCATCCATACGAATCACAACTCACCTCACTCACCCATCTTCCCGCTCGCCCACATTCACCCATTTCCTAACCAATCATTCTTCACTAAAAAAAAAACTTTCGATTTTCATCTTCAGAAAATCGAAAAGGTCATTTTCATCCAACCACCGCCCAGCTGCTCGCCCTTACATCCACACACCTGCCGAAGTCATCCACCTTCTGTAGCTCCATTCCTGTTCTCTTCCGCTTTCACTCTATCACTATCACTCTACTTCCGTTTATATAATCCTTTATTCATGTTGCATGCAGTGGCTCACTGTACACACGCATCATCGGGAACAATTTTTTAAATGATAAATGGTGATGAAGGAATTGGTGATGGCAGTGGTGGTGGCGATCATGGTAGTGACAATGATGATGATCGATTATGGTTATACCGATGGTGATATATAGGTGTATATACATAAATATACATACATACATACATATCTATCTATCTATCTATCTATCTATCTATCTATATATATATATATATATATATATATATATTATATATATATATATATATATATATATATATATATATATATATATACATATGTATACACTATTATCTACTTCTAAGTCATATATATATATATATATATATATATATATATATATATATATATATATATATATATATATATATATATATATATATATATATATACATATATATATATATATATATATATATATATATACATATATATATATACATATATATATATATACATGTATATATATATATGTATATATATATATATATATATATATATATATATATATTCGTGTATTCTTGCCTTTGCGTCTCATTGTTAATGTCAAGGTCTTGTTCACTTTACTGATATTTAAGATTTAGATCCGCATCTTTTTTATCAAACGTGTTCACTCAATTTCTTTTATTTACTCTTATCTTTACAGTCTTCTTTTAATGACAGCCTCAACTTTCAACCTTTAAATTTTCCAAATGTATTTCTAAAATCAATAACCATCCCATTACTGTTTTTATAAATAACTTTTACTTCTTATTTACTGATGTTTCGAATTCGAGGGTCAAGTTTTGTTTTTTTTTTCCTCTCCCTCTCTTATCAGTTGCTGTATATCATCCTTAT
>NW_027213019.1:7500-12500 GCF_042767895.1 Penaeus vannamei | reverse complement strand
ACGTTGAAGATGCACCGTCATGTTACACTTGTTGTTTGTTATTCCTAATACTCATATTCACTGAAAGTCTGACTGATAATTGGCCACTGAAGACGAGAGAAAGTAATTCAAATTAAACGTTTTTTTTTTTTTTTTTTGGGGGGGGGGATTAGATACACGATAATAGATGTACAGTTATATCTTAATAAAGAATACTTTCGTCAAACATATTTTTTTACAAGGTATCGCATCTCTGTTTAGTTGAAGGCCCTTCCCGGTATTACTGGGTCTGTGCAAGATGTTTAACGAAGCTTTCCAGCAAACCCAGACCCTCCCCCCCCCCCAATAACCTCTTAACTACAGCCTTCTCCTTAAATCAATAAATAAAATAAAGCAATAAACCCGACCCACCAATCAACAAATATGTGACAAGCGCCCAACAGTCACCAATCATTTCGAGAGAGAGAAAAAAAAAGATAATTATGAATTTGCCGAGTACACAGCCGGCGCACCAGGATCGAAGCCGGATCAGGAAAAAAAAGCTGGATGCCAGATGGAGACGAAACGCCGGGCATTCCAGTTACCGAATCTATTAAAGCCGGGAGATTCTGCCCTCAGAGATTAATTCAGCAATTCTGGGTTTATGCTTTACTCTCGTCATCTCTTTAACTTTCTAGAGAGCCTTTCATAAACGGCGCCATGAGCCAAGGGGGAGGGCACTAAGGACGGCTTTTGAGCAGGAACCAACCCAAGAACCGCCCTAACCGCCGACCACGGGGAGAGAGAGGGTAGGGAGGGGGGTGGGAGGGGGGGAGGTAGGGGGGAACTGAACCCGGCCATAAAACTAAGCAACACTTTGTTATGAACGTTTTAATTTGTGTCCCTCTTCGCGGACCTTGGCCACGGAACGCAGGGCCAGGGGGACAGAGTCATTTCCCGCGGGTGGGGGGATGTGGGGGGTCGGGGCTGGGGGTGGGGGATGATGTTGGGGGCAGCGGCGGGTTGTGAAGGAGGTAAACAACGCCATGTCCCCGTGACGTAGGTTTCCTCTGAGTCCGGGAAATTCTGATTTTATTTATGGATTTCTGTTCTTAGAAAAATTATGTCGGCCTCTCTCTGTCTCACTGTCTTTCTTTCTGTCTCTGTCTCTCTCTCTTTCGTGTTTTTCTTCTCTCTCTCTATCTTTCAAGTTCTTCTCTCTCTCTGTATGTGTGTGTGTGTGTGCTTTATGTCCACTTATCTTTATGCCTATTCATGGATCTACTTACTCGTCTCTCAACTTTCTCTCATTTTTATTATGTCAATTTCTCATACACACAACAATAACCGTTCCGAATTCACAGTAAATTTATCGTCATTCCATTACGAACGCGAGAAGCTAAGGTATCGTACGTCAACCGCTACACGGACCAGATATCATACTCAGGCATGATAATTAACGTACCCGTCCGCTGGATTCCATTGCTGTCGTACATATGATCCTATTCCACTTTCTAGGAATTTGGACTCTCCGCCCGGCCAATTTAAGAGTCCCTACGGTTTTTTTTCTTCTTTTTTACGTATGCAACTTTAGCCAGAAACTAATTCTATAGTTCCCGAAGGTAGTTCAGCTGCATCGAGACCTGCAATCGTCTCAGAAGATTCCATCTCGGAAGACATATTGTTACTCTAATTTTAATTTTCGTTCCAAGCTTGAGAGACCACCGACCACCCGGTAAAGGATGTCGCTGGGCCAATTATGTATCACTATGTTCTTTTTCTTTTTTTTTTCTCTCTCTATCTCTCTTTCTCTCTTTGTCTGTCTGTCTCACTGTCTTTCTCTGTCTCTGTCTTTCTCTGTCTCTCTTTCTGTTTGTCTCTCTCTCTCTTTTTGTTTCTCTCTCTCTCTCTCCTTCCCTTCCCTCCCTCCCTTCTTCCTCTCCCTTACCTCCCTCCCTCCTCCCTTCTTCCCTCCCTCCCTCCCTCCCTTTCTCCCTCTCATCCATCCATCCTTCCCTCCCTCCCTCCCTCCCTCCCTTCTTCCCTCCATCCATCCATCCCCCTCCCCCCCTCTCCCTCTCTCTCCCTCCTCTCCCATCTCCCTCCCTTACTTCTCTTTCACATCAATTAGTTCCGAGCGGAGGTCAAAAGGGGTCGTGGAAAGGAACGACCTCCCAGTGTTGTTCAATTTGTAAAGCCTACAGATTGTGAGATACACGTGACAGTTGCGAGTTCGCGAGGGGGAGGGGGAGGGGGAGAGGGAAAGGGAGAGGGAGAGGGAGGGGGAGGGGGAGGGGAAGGGGGAGGGAGAGGGAGGGAGGAAGGGAGAGGAGGAGGAGAGGGAGGAGGGAGGAAGGAGGAGAGGAGGGAGAGGGAGAGGGAGATGGAGGAGGGAGGGAGGAGGGTAGGGGTGGCTGTAAAGGGGAAGAAAGTGGGAGATGGAGGGGAGGGAGAGGGAGAGGGAGAGGGAGGGGGAGGGAGGGAGGAGGGAGAGGGGAAGAGGGAGAGGGAGAGGGAGAGGGAGATGGGAGGGAGAGGGAGAGGGAGATGGAGGGAGAGGGGAGAGAGGAGATGGAGGGGGAGGGAGAGGGTAGGAGTGGGTAAAGAGGGGGAAGAAAGAGGGAGACGGAGGGAGAGGGGGTAGGGGAGGGGAGAGAGAGGGGGTAGAAGTGGGTGAAAAGGGGAAGAAAGGGAAGGAGAGTGGAGGAGGGAAGGGAAGGAGGGGTAGGTTGGGTAAAAAGGGGGAAGAAAGGGGGAGACGGAGCGAGAGAGAGGGAGAGAGAGGGAGATGGAGTGGAGAGGAGTAGGGTGGGTGTAAGGGGGAAGAAAGGAGGGAGACAGGAGGGAGAGGGGGAGGGGGGGTTGAGGGAGTGAGGGAGGGGAAAAAAAAGTAGAGAGGGAGAGAAGGGAAGGGAGGGAGGGAGAGGCAAATAGGGGAGGAGAGTTAGAAGGGAAAGAGAGAAGTAAGGAGGAGAGTGGAGGTGCCCAGCTGACTAAGAAGAAGAGAGGAGAAGGGAGAGACAAGTAGGGAAAAGGGAGAGAGAGGCAAGAAAGAAGGAAAATAGCAAAATAGAGGGAGAGGAAGTACGTGAAAGGAGGGAGAGCAGGAGGAGACAGGTAAAGAGTAGGAGAGCGTAAAGGATGAGAGGAAGGAGGAGGGAGGGAGAAAGGGAAGAGGGAGAAGAGGGAGGAGAGGGGAAGAGGGGAAGAGGGAGGAGAAGGGGAGAGTGAAGAGAGGAAGGAGAGGGAGAGAGGAAGGAGAGGGAGGAGAAACACCAAAGGAGTAGCAATTAATAAAAAGGAGAGACAGGCAGACCGGATAACCAGAGAAAATTGCGACGTAAGGGAACAGAAGAGAGGAACAGGTAGAGCGCAAAAGAGAAAGAGAACGAAGGAGAAGAGGAAGAGAGAGCAGATAAAAATATGAAGGATGAAAATAGAATTGGTGCGAAAGGAAAGAAGCAAAAGAGGGCAAGATAGGATAACTGACCGGATAAGAAGAAGAATAGGATTAAGAATGAAATAGGAGAAAAGGGGAGATATAGGAAAGAATAAAGAAAAATAGAAATGAATAGAAAACGAGACAGAAAAAGGAATGGAAGAATAGGAGATTGAAAAGAAAAATAGAAAAGAAGAGAAAGAACTAGAAAAGGAGACATAGAAAGGGGGAACAAGTGAAGAAACATAATAAAAGAGAGGCAGAGAAAAGGGGAAACGAAATGAGGAATAGGAAAGGGAAACAGGGAAAGAATAGAAAAGGAAACAGAGAAAGGGAAATAGAGAAGGAAACAGGGAAAGGAGAATAGATAAGGAGGCAGAGAAAGGGAAAATCGAGAAGGAGACAGAAAAAGAGGAAATGGAGAAGGAGACATAAAAAGGGAATAGAAAAAGATGACATTGAAAGTGGAAATAAATAGAAAATATCAATGACATAGATCACACGCGAGAGGACAAAACGAAAAGGAATAAAAATTGAATAAAATAAAAAAAAATGAAGAGAGGAGAGAGAGAGATGCAAAAAAGAGTGGAATAAAAGGAAGAGATAGAGGAAAGGGGAGATGGGAGAGTATAGGTAGGGGCCCAAGGAGGAGGAGGGAGGAGAGGAGGAGGAGGAGGGAGGAAGGGGGGAGATGGGGAGAGTATAGGTAGGGGCCCAAGGAGGAGGAAGAGGGACAGGAGGGGGGGGAGAGTATGCCAGGTAGGGACCCAAGGAGGAGGGAGGAGGAGGAGGGAGGAGGGAGGGGAGGGGAGGAGGAGGAGGGAGGTGTGGGAGGGAGGGGAGAGATGGGAGAGTATAGGTAGGGGCCCAAGGAGGAGGTGTGGGAGGGAGGGAGGGGGAGGGGAGTATGTGGGTATGCTTGCGGAGCCGAGTTCTCCTTGCCGACGTGTGTGGCCTTCCCTTAGCCCCGCCTTGCCTGCTTCTGAACCGCATCTATTTACTTCACAACCGGGGATTTCCGAGGCCCCCCCCCACCCTCCCTCCCTCCCGCCCTCCCACCGGTCCCCATTCCCCCCCTCACCCTTGGTTCCCTGCCACTCTGCGCCCCTGTTCCCCTTACACCCCTTGTTCTCTATCACCCCTCTGCCCTTCTCTCCCTGTTCTCTGCCCTCTCCTCCCCCCTCTTCTCCCTGTTCTCTGCCTCTCCCCCTGCTGCTCTCTGCCACACACCCCCTCCCTTGCTTCTCTAACCCCCTCCCCTTCCCTCTCTCTCTCTGGCTCCCCATACTATCCTCCTCTGCCCCCCTTCACCCTGTTCTCTGGACTCCCCCTGGCCCTTGTCCCCCTTATTTCACATGCCCAGCCTTCCCCCCACTTTCCCTATAACCCCACCCCCACCCCACCTCCCCCCTCCGTTATGCCTTCCTCTGCCCCCCCCCCCCCCTGAAACATTACCCCTACCCCTGTGGCCTCCCTGGGACCTTACCCTCACCCTATGGCTTACACCCTACCCCCCCTCACCACTCAATTACTCTCCCTATGGCCTCCCACCCCCTACCTGCCTCCTCCTCACCTCCCCCTACTACACTCCCTCCCCCCTACC
>NW_027213019.1:0-2500 GCF_042767895.1 Penaeus vannamei | reverse complement strand
TCCACCTGGTCCAATTTATTTTGTTAGTGTATTGTTTGGTCTATCCACTCCATCACTCCACAATTTTCGCTCCTCCTCGTGTTACTCCACTCCGTCACTACACCTGGTCCACTTCTTTTTTCGTTTGTTTGTTTGTTTACTCTGTCCACTCTGTCCACTCCGTCACTCCACAATTTTCGCTCGTCCTCGAATTATTCCACTCCGTAACTTCTTTTATTTCTTTTTATTTTGTTTGCTCTGTCCACTCCATCACTCCACATTTTTCGCTCCATATCGCGTTACTCCACTCCGTCACTCCACCTGGTCCACTTCTTTTTTCGTTTGTTTGTTTGTTTACTCTGTCCACTCCACTCCACAATTTTCGCTCCTCCTCGCGTTACTCCACTCCGTAACTCCACCTCCTCCTCACACCACACCTCCATATCACACTATTCCACTCCGTAACTCCACCTTGGTCCACTTCTCTCCCCTCCACATACTACATCTCCTCCGCTCTCCACTCCACATGCTGGATCTCCTCCTCCACTCCCCCCTCCACATGCCCTTAGCCTCCCCAACCCTCCACCTTCCTAGCATCTCCATCTTCCCTAATCATCACACTTCCCTTGCATCCACCTTCCCCGTCTATTGCCCGCCCCCCCCCCCCCCATCGTCTCAGTCCCTGTCACTCCACTTCCAAAACCTTCCACCCCTCCCCCCACCACCCTCCCCTCCTCCTATTCCCCATCTCACTCTTTCACTCCCTGCATTATGCAACACTTCCCCCTCGGCATTTCCCTCACTCCCCCTCCCTACTCACCCCACCCCCTCCTCCCTTCCCTTTCCTCCTACCTCTCCCTACACTGCCTCCATGCACTTCTGCTTTCTTCCTCTCCCTCCCTCCCCACCACACCCAACTTCTTCCCTCTCCCTCCCTCTCCCCTTCCTCCCTCCCTACCCCATCCCTCCCCCTCTCCCTCCCCATACTCTCCCTCCCCCTCCCTCCTCCCCTTCCCACTTCATCTCTCCCACCCTCCCTCCCTCACCTCTTCCTCCCTCCCACCTCCTCACCTCCCTCCTCCTCTCCCCTCCCCCTTCACCTCTTCCCTCCTCCTCTCCCCCTTCCACCCTCTCCCCTCCCCCTCCCCTCCCCCTTCCGGGAAAAAGGAAGGGGGGGGGTGGAAAGGGAGGTGGGAGGGTGGAAGGAGGGTGGAGGTGGACGGGAGGAGGAGGACGGGGGTGGAGGGGGAGGTGGAAGGAAGGAGGGAGGGTGGGGGGTGGAAAGGGGGTGGAGATGAGGAGGGAAGGGAGGGAAGGGTGAAGGAGGGGTCCAGAGGAGGGGTGGAAGGAGGGAAGGAGGATGAAGGAGGGGAGGAAGAGAGAGGTGGAAGAGATGAGGGGAGGGGCTGAGGTGGGGGTTGGAAGGGGTGGGGTGGGGAGGGAGGGGGAAGGTGGAAGGGGAGGAAGAGGTGGGGGGGTGGAGGGGTGGAAGGAGGTTGGGGTGGGGGTGGAGAGGGTTGGAAGGGGTGGAAGGAGGAGGTGGAAGGTGGAAGGAGAGGTGGTGGAAGGGGGGGTGGAGGGGAGTAGGAGAAGGAGGAGGTGGAGGGGAAGGGTGGAGGGAGACAGGGGGGAGGGTGGGAGGGGTTAAAGGGTGGAAGGGAGGGAAGGGGGGAAGGGTGGTGGAAGGAGGGTGGAGGGTGGAGGAGGGGGAAGGGAGGAAGGTGGAAGGGGCGGTGGAAGGAGGGGAGGGACGGGGGAGGTGTGGTGGAAGGAGGGTGGAGGTGTGGAAGGAGGGTGGTGCAAGAAGGTTGTGCAGGAAGGGTGAAGGAAGAAATAGAAGGAACGGAGGAGGGAGGAGGGGACATGAGGAAACGGAGGGGGAGGAGGAGGGGAAAGAGGAGGGTAAGGGGAGGTGAAGGGTGGTGGGGGAGGTAGTGAAAGGGAGAGATGATGGAAAGGAGGAAGGGAATATGTGATGGGAGGGGGAGGGAAGGAGGAAGAGGGGAGAAGGGTGAGGAGGGAGGTGCAGGAGGACGGAGGGTCGAGGTAGAAAAAAGAGGAATGGGATGTGGATTAGGGAAAGGGGGGGTGGAGATGGAATTGATGGAGGAGGGGGGAGGAGGGATGGTACAGGGTGAGATAGTGGAGGGGAAGGAGGAGGTGGAGGTGGTGGAGGAGTAGAGGGGGAGGGCGATATGGTTGAGAGGGAGTGAGGGGTGGTGGAGGGGGAGGAGGAGGAGGAGGAGAAGGAGGACAGAAGACAACGGAGGTGGATTTTATGATGGAAGTGGAGGAGAATGAAAGGGGGGAGGAGGCAGAAGAGGAGGCGGAGTAGGAGAAGGAGGAGAATGGAGTAATGAATGGGCAAAGGAGGAGGAGGTAGAGGAGAAGGAGGAAGAAGAAGAGGATTCAAGTAAGGAGGAAAGAGGGAGGAGGTGGAAGGGGCAAATAGGGAGGAGGAGGAGGTGGAAGAAGAAGAGGATTCAAACAAGGAGAAGGAAGAGGAAGAAGAGCAAGAGGA
>NW_027213017.1:20000-22500 GCF_042767895.1 Penaeus vannamei | reverse complement strand
GGTCAATGTGCGGGGGAGGGAAGGGGGGATGGGGGTGGGGTTGGGAGTGGTCAGGGACGGGGGTCAGGGAGGGAAGGGTAGAAGGGGTGGGGTTGGAGGGATAGGTACGGGGTCCAGGGAGGGAAGGGTGGAAGGGGTTGGGGTGGGTGGGGGAGGGATCAGATACGGGGGTCAGGGAGGGAAGGGGAAGGGTCAGATACGTGGGGTGGGGTTGGAGGGGCAGATACGGGGGTCAGGGAGGAAGGGGGAAGGGGTGGGGTGGGGTTGGAGGGCAGATACGGGGGTCAGGGAGGGAAGGGGAGAAGGGTGGGGTGGGGTTGGAGGGGCAGATACGGGGTCAGGGAGGGGAAGGGTGGAAGGGGTGGGGTGGGGTTGGAGGGAGCAGATACGGGGGTCAGGGGGAGGGAAGGAGGGAAGCGTGGAAGGGGTGGGGCAGGGATAGGGGCGGAGGGGTTGGGGTGGGGTGGGGGAGGGGTTAGATACGTGGGTCAGGAGGGAAGAGGGGGAAGAGTAGGAAGTGGAGGGGTCAGGGAGGGAAGGGTGAGGGTGGGGTGGGGGTGGGGGAGGGTCAGGTATGTGGGTCCAGGGAGGGGAAGGGGGAAGGGGAGGGTTGGGTGGGGAGGTTAAGGTACGGGGGAAGAGGTGGAAGGGGGTGGGATGGGTGGGGGAGGAGTTCAGAAACGGGGGTCAGGGAGAGAAGGGTGGAAGGGTGGGAGGGGGTGGGGTGGGAGGGGGAGGGGTCAGATACGGGGGTCAAGGAGGAAGGGGGAAAGGGTGGTGGGGTGGGTGGGGGGTGGAGGGTTAGATACAGGGGTCAGGGAGGGAAGGGTAGAAGGGGTGGAGGGTCAGAAACGGGGGTCAGGGAGGAAGGGGGAAGGGTGGAGGGTCAGATACGGGGGTCAAGGAGGGAAGGGGTGGGGTGGGTGGGGGGGTGGAGGGTTAGATACGGGGTCGTCAGGGAGGAAGGGTGGAAGGGGGTGGAGGGGTCAGAAACGGGGGGGTCAGGGAGGGAAGGGGGAAGGGGGTGGAGGGTCAGATACGGGGAATCATGGAGGAAGGGGGGAAGGGGGTGGGGTGGGTGGGGGAATTCCAGATACACGGGGGTCCAGGGATGGAAAGGGGTGCAAGGGGGTGGAGGGTCAGAAATGGGGTCAGGGAGGGAAGGGGGAAGGGGGTGGAGGTCAGAATCGGGGTCATGGGAGGGGGAAGGGGGTGGGGTGGGTGGAGGTGGAGCGTCAGATACGGGGGTCGGGGAGGGAAGGGTGGAAGGGGGTGGGGTGGGAGGGGGAGGGTCAGATACGGGGGTCAAGGAGGGAAGGGGGTGGGGTGGATAGGGGTGGAGGGTCAGGCACGTGTGGGTGGAGAGAAGGGAACCCGTTGATCAAAGACGAAAGATTGAAATTGATTTTATTGATTTTATGACTTTTATTGTGATGATAGTGATATTGATAATGGTAGAATGAGGATAAAAAGATCATAACAATAATATTGATAGTAATAATACCGATACGGATACTAAGGAGTTCAAAAATGAAAAAAAAAGGTAGATGAAAAAAATAATGATAATAATGATGAAGATGATACTCATAACAGTATTCATAATAGTAATAACATCATTGAAAATAATAATGACAACAATATCAACAACACGCATAATAATCTTGACGATAAAAGTAGTAATAACAATAATACGAATGACAAAGATAAGAACAAAGACAACGATGATGATAACGACAATAATAATAAAAACAATAATTAAAAAAAGCAAAGTCAACAATAATAATGGTAATGACAATATTGATGCTAATAATGATACTAATGAAAGAAAACTGTTGTAATGATGATACTGATGATTGTGATAGTGATCATAACAATCATTAGAACAACACGAATAACATTATCAGTGATGGTCATGATGATGATAATGATAACAATAGCAATAGCAACAACAACAACAATGATAATGATAAAGGAAAGTAATTTTGATAATAATGACAACAATTATAATAGCAATAACAGTAACAACAGCAATATTGATGATGATAATGATAATAATAAAACTAGTAATAACAACGGTAATAATAATGATAATAATAATGATGATAATGAAAATGATGATAATGAAAATGATGATAGCAATAATGATGATGATAATTATAATAATTATAATGATAATGATAATAATAATGATAGTTATAATACTACTAATAATAATGATAATAATAATAATAATAATGATGATAATAATGATGATAATAATAATGATAATAATGATAATAATGATAATAATAATAATAACAATAATTATGATAATAATGATAATAATCATAATAATGATAGAGATAATAATAATGATTATGATAATGATAATGGTAATGATAATAGTGATAATGGTAGCTATAATAGAAGTAATAATGATAATGACGATAAGAGCAATTATGATAACAATAACAATAATGATATCAATAAAAATGATAATAATGATAGTAATAATAGTAAT
>NW_027213016.1:47500-50000 GCF_042767895.1 Penaeus vannamei | reverse complement strand
ATATATATATATATATATATATATATATATATATATACATATATATATACATATATATACACACACACACATATACACACACACACACACACACACACAC
This sequence comes from Penaeus vannamei, assembly GCF_042767895.1. Lineage (NCBI taxonomy): Eukaryota > Metazoa > Arthropoda > Malacostraca > Decapoda > Penaeidae > Penaeus > Penaeus vannamei. The sequence goes on along the minus strand of NW_027213016.1, from coordinate 49,900 downwards.
ACACATATATATATATATATATATATATATATATATATATATATATATATATATATATGTATACACATATATATATATATATGCATGCACATATATATATATATATATATATATACACATACACATACACACATATGTATATACATGCACACACACACACACACACACACACACACACACACACACACACTCACACTCACACTTACACACACACACTCACTCACTCACTCACTCACTCAATCGAACATTAAGAATCAGAGGTAATTAGATAAGAAAACGCTAAGATTCTTCATATAACTCAATAACTGACGTTTGTTTGTCTTCATCGTCATTCTTTTTGCAATTTTCTTTTTTTTTTATAGAATTTCATTCAGTGGTTAACTTGAAATATAAATCCCTTTCAAAATATTCAGCTTTCTGCGACAAAGAAACAAAAACAAAAACAAAAAAGTAAGATTGTAAAAGGATTGTTTTTTTTCATTATCTTTTCTTTTCTATTTTTATACTTTCTTTTATTATATCTTCGTTTATGTACCATTTTTTCATCCCTCCGTCGTTCTCCCTTTTTTATTGTCTTTTCTTCTAAACACCTTTTTCACATACCTCTGTCTTTCCTCTTCCATTTTGATTAGATTTTCTTAATGTACCTCTTCGTTATAAACCTTTATTTTCCACTTCCTTTTTCATTATATTTTCTCTTACACACCTCTTCTGTTATACCTCTGTCTCTCCTCTCCCATTTCCTTTTTATCAAATTCTCTCTCATGCACCTCTTCTTTTATGCCTCCGTCTCTCCTCTCCCTTTTTTATCCGATTTCCTCTCATACACCTCTTCTTTTATACCTCTGTCTCTCCTCTCCCATTTTTTTTTTTATCAGATTCTCTCTCATGCCCCTCTTCTTTTATGCCTCCGTCTCTCCTCTCCCACTCCTCTCCCTTTTTTATCCGATTTCCTCTCATACACCTCTTTTATGCCTCCGTCTCTCCTCTCCCATTTGTATCCGATTTTCTCTCCTACACCTCTTCTTTTATGCCTCCGTCTCTCCTCTCCCACTCCTCTCCCATTTTTATCCGATTTTCTCTCCTACACCTCTTCTTTTACTTCGAGCTCTAAACCCCGTGACCTCTGACCTCTCTCGGCAGCCCGTGGAACTGCTGCAGAAGTCCCGCGAGGAGTTCCAGGCCGCCCACCCGGAGATGTCGCTGGAGGAGGCCCTGGTCGCCTTCCACCGCCAGGAGAGGAACAGGCTCAGTAAGATGTGGATGGGTGGATGGATGGATGGAGGGAGGGATGGGTGGATGGAGGGATAGGTGGGTGGGTGGGTGGATGGGTGAATGGATAGATGGGTGGGTGGATGGATGGATGGATGGATGGGTAGGTGGATGGATGGGTGGATGAATGGATGGGTGGGTGGATGGAACGGATGGATGGGTGGGTAGGTGGATAGGTGGGTGGATGGATGGATGGATGGGAGGATGGATAGATGGATGGGTGGATGGATGGATGGATGGATGGGTGGGTGGGTGGATAGGTGGATGGATGTATGGATGGATAGATGAATAGATGGATGGGTGGGTGGATGGATGGATGAATAGATGGATGGATAGATGGAGGGATGGATGGGTGGTTGGATGGAGGGATGGATGGGTGGGTGGATGGATAGATGGATAGATGGATGGATGGATGGATAGATAGATGGGTGGATGGATAGATGGATGGGTGGGTGGATGGATGGATGGATGGGTGGATGGATAGATGGGTGGGTGGATGGATGGAGGGATGGGTGGGTGGATGGATGGATAGATGGGTGGGTGGATGGATGGATAGATGGGTGGGTGTATGGATGGAGGGATGGATAGATGGGTGGATGGATGGATGGATGGATGACTAGATGGTTGGGTGGATGGATAGATGGATAGATGGATGGATAGATAGATGGTTGGATGGATAGATGGGTGGATAGATAGATGGTTGGATAGATGGATAGTTGGATAGATGGATAGATAGATGGGTGGATGGATAGATGGGTGGATGGATGGATGGATGGGTGGATGGATGGATGGATAGATGGATGGGTGGGTGGATAGATGGATAGATGGGTGGATGGAGGGATGGATGGATGGGTGGGTGGGTGGATAGGTGGGTGGGTGGATAGGTGGATGGATGTGTGGATGGATAGATGAATAGATTGAGGTGGATGGATAGATGGATAGATAGGTGGATGGATGGATGGATAGATTGAGGTGGATGGATAGATGGGTAGGTGGATAGATAGATGTATGGATGAGTGTTTGGGTGGATAGATGGATGGATGGATGGATAGATGGGTAGATAGATGAGTGGATGGATGGATGGATGGGTGAATGGGTGGGTGGGTGGATGGATAGATGGGTGGATAG
>NW_027213016.1:20000-30000 GCF_042767895.1 Penaeus vannamei | reverse complement strand
CCCCCCCCCTCCCCCGCCCCCAGGCTGGAGCCCCGCCTCCCGACGGTGGGCGTGGTCTCGCCGGGCGGCCGATGGAGTCCCCGCAGCGACTCCACGACGCTCACGCCCGTCTCCACGCCCCGCCTGCCTCGCCGTCGGCTTCCCACGCCCGCGAGGACGCCGTGCCCCAAGACGCCCACGAGACGCCGCCCGGGAGTCCACAGGAGGGTGTCCAGCGCCCGCCCGGCCAGGAGCAACGCGCCGCCCATCGCCGTGTCCTTCACGGGCAGTCTGGATGAGATAGGTGGGCGGCCTCTCTCTCTCTCTCTCTCTCTCTCTCTCTCTCTCTCTCTCTCTCTCTCTCTCTCTCTCTCTCTTTCTCTCTTTCTCTCTCTCTCTCTCTCTCTCTCTCTCTCTCTCTCTCTCTCTTTCTCTCTTTCTCTCTTTCTCTCTTTCTCTCTGTGGGCGGCCTGTGGGATCTTGGTGGGCGGCAGGGAATGGGACGAAGTGATAAGAAAAAGCTATGTATTTTGCCGCATGAGGCTGTCTGTGCATCTATCTTATTATATGCATTTATATTCATCTCAGACATACGTATGTAAGTGTGAATGTGTATAAAGGAGTGGAGTGCGTTTGTTTGTACGGGCGTGTGTGTAAGTGTAAATGTAGGTGGATGAGTTTAGATGAGATTGCCATAGAGATAGATAGATAGATAGATAGATAAATGAATAAATACACACATACATATACATATATAGACGCTCATCATTTGGAATTCTAATAAACTAAAGACCAAATACCCCCCCCCCCCAGCCGGCACGCGGGCGGAGCGAGGGGCGGCCCTAGGTCTGGGCGGAGGGTCATGCAGCCTGGAGCTCCCTCGCCCACACAGCGCCGCCTCGTCCGTCGCCTCCTCCTCCTGCGCCACCTACAGGACGTCCCGCCCCGCCTCTGGGCTGGCGAGGTGAGGGCGGCGGGGATCAGGGCTTGGAGGGCATTGAGGATGATGATGATAATGATAGTGATGATGATAATAATAGTTATATATAATAATAATGATAATGATATTGATAATAATGATAATGATAATAAAGATAATGATAATGATAAATATAATGATAATGACAATAACAGTAATTATAAAAATGATAATAATAACAATGATGATAATGACACTAACAACAAGAGTAATAACAACAACAACAACAACAATCATAATAACAAAATCAATGATAACTACAACTACTTCCCCCCCCCCCTCCCCCAGGACCCGCCCCTCCCGCCGGCCCGCCTCCGCCCTGGGCCACGCCCCCCACAGCGACTCGTGGAGCCCCCGCCTCCTGCCCAACCACCGCTCCATCAGCACGGTGTCGCTGGCGGACTCGCAGATCCTCTCGCGGTTCATGGACGGGTGAGGCGCGGGCGTGCGGGCGGGCGGGCGCGCGCTCGTGGCCTGTCGTGTAGTTCTAGTGCCTTTTGATGTGTTATTGTGCTTTTGTTATGTACTTTTATTGTCTTTTTATGTGTTATTGTTCTTTTATTTTGTGCTTTTATTCTCTTTTTATGTGTTATTGTTCTTTTATCATGTATTTTTATCTTTTTATGTGTTATTATTCTTTTATCATGTATATTTATTGTCTTTTTATGTGTTATTATTCTAATATTATGTATTTTTATTATCTTTTTATGTTATTATTCTTTTATTATGTATATTTCTTGTCTTTTTATGTATTATTATTATTTTATTATGTTTTTTTTATTATCTTATGCAATTTATTATGATTATCTTATCATGTATTTTTATTGTCATATTATTTATTTTAATTATCTTATCATGTATTTTTTATGATTATCTTGTTTTTTTATTGTCTTATATATTTTTATCTTATTATGTATTACTATTATCTTATTATGTAATTCAGTTTCTATTAACTCAATTATTTATTTTCATTATCATTTCATTATTTTAATATGATGTGGTTATGGCTTGGTATCATTATCTTAGATATTGCAATTTCTATTAACTTATTTATTTTCATTATCATTTCATTATTTTAATATGATGTGGTTATGGCTTGGTATCATTATCTTAGATATTGCAATTTCTATTAACTTAATTATTGATCATCCTTTCGTTACTCTCGCTGGCAGGCTGGAGAACACGGAGGTGCCGGCGCGCGACCTGCGGATCCTGGAGATGCTGGCCAGGAAGCACGAGAAGCTGTTCGCGGAGGAGCAGCGCTCGCACCTCGCGCACCGCGCCTGGCACCAGCAGAAGGAGCGCGAGCGGAAGGTGGGCGGGGCTCGGGGGCAAGCGGGCCACCGCGCGCGCGCACACACACACATGTATACATATACATATACATATACATATACATATACATATACATATACATATACATATACATATACATATACATATACATATACATATACATATACATATACATATACATATACATATACATATACATATACATATACATATACATATACATATACATATACATACCATACATATATATATATATATATATATATATATATATATATATATATATATATATATATATATATGTCACATCAATAAGAATAATAATGACGATTGTAATGTTGATGAGGATGATAATTGTAATAGTAACAATGACAATAATGATGATGACGACTTTGAAAATAATAATTTAAAAAAATGATAATGATGATAATAATAACAATACTGACCACCAATTCCATTCCCAAAACTACTAACCAAATCTCCCACGCCCACCCGGCCACCCACCCCCGCACGCCCACCCCAGGAGGCCGCAGCGCAGTGGGCGGAGTGGCGCGCCCACGTGAACGAGAAGCGGCGCCAGGAGAACGACGAGAACGAGCGGCGCTGGAGGAGGAACCAGGAGGTCTACCGCCAGAGTCAGGAGAAGCTCGCCCGCCTCATCTACGGGAAGGAGCGCCGCGCCCTCGAGGTCCTCGGGGAGCAGCAGGACGCCAGGGTGGGTCGGCGGGAGGGCGTGGGGGCTCTCGCTCTTTTCTCTTCTTCTTCTTCTTCTTCTTCTTCTTCTTCTTCTTCTTCTACTTCTTCTTCTTCTTCTTCTTCTTCTTCTTCTTCTTCTTCTTCTTCCTCCTCTTCCTCTTCCTCTTCCTCTTCCTCTTCCTCTTCTTCTTCCTCTTCCTCTTCCTCTTCCTCTTCCTCTTCCTCTTCCTCTTCCTCTTCCTCCTCCTCCACCTCCTCCTCCTTCTTGTGTACCCATATTTATTTACAATAATTTCCTAGTGAGAGAAACTGCTGTTTGAATCTCAGTCGATGATTTGACATTTTTCAGTAAACTCCACACAACCGACCGCACAAAACAAGGATGATTGTCTTAGAATGAGTAGATTATCATCTATGTGAAATACCATACCTCTGTCCCAATATATGTGAAGAGATATTGCGTAACGACATTTTATATAGAATTTGATGATTTTTTTTCTCGTTCCCGTCCCCCAATCTTCCTCCTTTCTGGTCCATCAATCTCCATCTGTCTATTGCTTCTATTTCCTTCTAATTCTTCTCGCCTCTTTCCCTTCTTCCCCTCTCTTCTCTCTCTTCCTTTTTCCTTCTTCTTCCCCCTTCTCATCCTTTTTTCCCCTTTCCCCTCGTCATCCCTTCGCTCCCTTCTCCCTTCTTCTCGTTCCCCATCCCTCTCCTCCTCCCTTCCCCCCTACCTCTCCCCCTTCCCCCACCACACACACCCATCCCTCCCTTCCCTTCACTCCCTCCCCCTCCCATCTTTCTCCCATCTCCCTCCCTTCCCCCCCTCCCTGCAGATGCGCCGCCTGGGGGAGCGACGGGCGGCGGAGGCCAGTCGGAAGGCGGCGCAGGAGGAGGCGCTGCGGGCGAAGGAGGAGGCGGAGGAGCGCAAGCGGCAGCACCTGATCCAGCTGTGGGAGCGGCAGCAGCAGCTGGTGGAGCAGCGGCGGCGGGAGCGCGAGGAGTTCTTCCGGAAGGTGAGTAAGGCAGCGGCATTTTCATGTTTTGTCCCTTTTGTTGTCATTTCGTGTGCTATTACCATGTGTATTTTCATTCCAGATCATTTTGTTATTATTATATAATGTTATATTATCGTGTGTATCATGTGCTATCATATCATGTCATTATATTTTGTATGACGTCATCATGCCATATCACTTCTTTTTAAAATATTTACCCTTTTGTTGCGTCGATAGCGTTATTCTTTTCAAATAATTTTTCTTTAAAATTCGTCCTTTATCATTTCATCACATTTCATCAATATCTCCGGAAGGTGAATTATCGTTATCTTTATCATTTTCATGTCACATTTTATACGGTATTCTTATCATTTATCCCACCTTGCTCTCCCTGTCTTTCCCTCTCCCCGCTTCCTTCCTCTCGCCCTCTCCCTCTCCTCCCTTTCTCTCTCCTTCCACTCCTCCCTCTCCCCCTCCCCTCCCTCTCCCTCTCTCCCACCCCCACCCTCCCACACTCCCCACCCTCTCCCACACCCTCGCCCTCTCTCTCGCCCTCTTTCCCTTCCCTCTACCCTACTCACACCCTCACCCCCACCCTTGCCCCCTCCCTCCCCCTCCCCCTCCCTCTCCCTCTCCCTCTCCCTCTCCCTCTCCCTCTCCCTCTCCCTCTCCCTCTCCCTCTCCCTCTCCTACTGCTCTCCCCCCCTCCCCTCCCACATCCACACCCTCGCCCTCGCCCTCTTTCCCTTCCCTCTCCCCCACTCACACCCTCATCCCCACCCTTGCCCACTCCCTTCCCCTTTCCCCCTCCCCCCTCCTCCTCCCCTCCCTCTCCCTCTCCTTCTGCCCCTCCCCCTCTCCCTCTCCCTCTCCCACTGCTCTCCCCCCCCTCCCCTCCCATATCCACACCCTCGGCTTCGCCCTCGCCCTCTTTCTCTCTTCTCTCTCTCTCTCCCTATCCCACCCCTTCTCCCCCTCCCTCTCTCCCTTCCTACACCCTCACCCTCCACCTCGACCTCGACCTCGCCCTCTTTCCCCCCTCCTCTCTCTCTCTCCCTATCCCACCCCTTCTCCCCCTCCCTCTCCCCCTTCCCACACCCTCACCCTCCACCTCGACCTCGCCCTCGACCCCCAGCGCGTGGAGGACGGCAACAGCGCGGAGGCTGAGCGCAACGAGGCGAGGCGCGTGCAGGTGGAGGCCCGGGCGGAGGCGCTGCTGGAGGCGATGAGGCACAACATGGAGGAGCGACTCTCGAGGGCGGAGCACAACCTCCGGATGCTCAACGAGGTCAAGGAGGACACGCTCCGGAGGCAGAGGTGGGCCGGATATTTGAAACTCTGGGTTCGAGTTTATTCGTTTCTTTGGCTTTCTTTTGCAGGAGGGACGGTTGTTGAAGGATTCTTTAACGTTTTATTTATTTTCTGTTCGTTTATCAGTATCATTATCTTTTGTAATAAGTTTGTTTGTTGTAGGGTTTTTAATGTTGTATTCCTTATCTGTTTATCTATCATTATTATTATCTTTTCAGTAAGGTCGTTTGTTGCAGCGTTTTTAATGTTTTATTTCTTATCTGTTTGTTTATCATTATTATCATATTTTCAATAAAGCCGTTTTATTGCAATTATGTGATTTATTATTCATCGATTTATTTTCTCCTTTGTAGTAAACTCTTATTGAAGATGTATTGCGATCATTCATTTATAAAAAAGAGTTATAAAGAGATATGATTGATTTTATAGATTCTAGATTATCAATAGAAAATACAGTTAATATGCATAAGCAAAAAGTTCATCATCAGTGAATAATGATTAGTGATGAAGGAGTTATATCATGTATTGAATCACTTTATTGATATCAGTATCATTATCTGTTGAATCAATGTTACAATTAATCTTACAGTTTAGGTTACAATTATAGAATTATTACCAGTCTGAAGTTACATTTGATTTAATTAATTATCTATGATGATAATGGTAATGATAATAATAGTAATGATAATAATAATAATAGTAATAATAATAATAGTAATAATAATAATAGTAATAATAATAGTAATGATAATAATGATAATAATAATAATAATAATAGTAATGATAATAATGATAATGATAATAATAATAATAATAATAATGATAATAGTAATAGTATTAGTAATAGTAATAGTAATAGTAATAATAATAATCATAATAATCATAATAATCATAATAATAATAATAATAATAATAATAATAATAATAATAATAATAATAGTAATGATGATAATAATAATAATAATAATAATAATAATAATAGTAATAGTAATGATGATAATAATAATAATAATAATGATAATAATAATAATGATAGTAATAATAATAATAATAATAATAATAATAATAATAATAATAATAATAATAATAATAATAATAACAGTAATAATAGTGATGATGATGATATGGATAATAATGATGATAATAATATAAATAATAATGATAATAATGATGATCATAACAATAATGAAAATAATAATTATGATAGTAACAATAAGAATAACAGCAATAACAATGAAAATAATAATAGTAATAATATTAACAATAACAACAAGAAAAACAGTGATAATAATGATAATAACGAAGATAATAATGATACCAATACCCCTCCTACCCCCCACCCGCCCGCAGAGACGAGCGCGGGCGGCGCCGCATGGCCGTGCGCGCCCTCCACCACCAGCTGGAGGCGTCGATGCTGCAGTGGCGCCAGCACGTCCTGCGGCGCCTGATGGAGTCGCTGGCGAAGGCGGAGACGCGACAGGAGGAGTACCTGCAGACGCGCGCCAACAGGATCCACCATGACAGGACGGCGAGGATGAACCACCAGCACGAGATGATGCAGATGTGAGGAGGGGGGAGGGGGGAGGAGGGGAGGATGGGTGGAGGGTGGAGGGGGGTGGGGGGGTAGGAGGGGGAGGGGGAGTGGAGGAGGAGGAGGGGGAGTGGAGGAGGAGGAGGAGAAGAAGAGAAGAAAAAGGAGATAAAAAAGGAGAAGGAAAAGGAGAAAAAGAAGAAGAAGAAGAAAAAGGAGAAAAAGAAGAAGAAAAAGAAGAAAGGATGAGGATGAGGAATGAATGATTAGTGAAAATCATGGAGGAGGAGGTTGGGAGAGAGGAGGAAGGGGAAAGGGAGGAGAATAGGGACGAGAATGAGAACGAGAGGCAGAAGGAGGAGGGGGAGTAGAAGGATAATGAAAAGGATTAGTATGACGTTGATGAGGATGTGAATGAGGGAGAACATGAGAACATGAGTAGGACGAGGAGAATGAGCATAAAAGAAGGAGGAAGGAGAATACGAATGAGCAAGAGAAGGGAAGGGAGATTAATATGAAGTTGTAGATTTATTTTATTTTTCAAATTTCGATTTGCAGATTTTTCATCTTATTTCTATAAGGAAGAAAGTTATGGCTTATCATGGCATGTTCCTTATTTCTTACTTTATCTGATCTTATTGTAAATGGAAGAGAATGTATTGTCTATCTTTCTAATTTATTGAATTGTATTGTGAAAAATAATTTTGAAATATAGAGTAGAGTTAATTTTTAGGCCATTTTTATTCTTGTATTTGCTGGCGTTATGTTGTAATATTTGATTTTTAACGATAACTCATTTTATTTCCATTATTTATTTACCCAACCTCCCCCTCATCCCTCCCTCCACCCTTCCTAACCACTCTATTTATCTCTCCCTCATTCTCTCTCCTCCCTCCTCCTCCCTTTCCAACCATCTTCTCCTTCCTTCCTACCTCCTCCCTCCCCCTACCCTTCCTAACACCATCCCCCCTGCCTTCTTAACCACCCTCTCCATCTCCCTCTCCTTCTCTCTCCTCCCTCTATCTTCCCCTCCTCCTCTCTCCTCCCTTTCCAACCACCCTCTCCCCCTCCCTACTTCTCCTCCTTCCCAACCACCCTCCCTCTCCTTCTGCCCCCTTCTCCCTTTCCCCCCCCCCCCATCTCCCTCCGTACTCCCTCCCCCCTCCGCACTTCTCCTCCCCCAGGGTGATGGCGCGCGAGGAGGCCGAGCTGCAGATGGCCAAGCGGTCCCTGGAGGCGAAGGACCTGCGATCGCTGGAGGTGGCGCGCGAGAGGGACCGGCAGGTGGCGCTGGCGAGGAGCACGGCGCTCACCACCGCCTCGCTCAGGGAGAACCTCAGGTGCGGAGGGCCTCCTCTTTCTCTCTTTCTTGCCATCTTTCTCTCGCGGTCTCTTTCTCTCTTGGCTTCTTTCTCTCGCTGTATCTTTCTCTCACACTTGGCATCTTTCTCTCGTTGTTTCTTTATTTTCTCTCTTTGCATCTCTCTCTCTCTCAGTGTCTCTGTCCGTTCTCCTTTCTCTCACGGAGAATCTCAGGCGCTGCGCTTTTTCTCCATTCTCTTCCTCTCGCTCCTTCCCACAAGACCCCTCTCTCACAAGCAAAGCAAAAACGATCATGAAATAACACCCTCTCACCCATTTCTCCCTCGTATGTATTTTATCCACAATTCCTCTCTCACCCTCCGTCTTCCTCCTGCCACTTCCAGGAAGAAACTGGCGCCGGAGACCTTCGACAAGGTGGTGGCGAGGGCGAATCTGGAACTGAGGATCGAGAACCGGCCGCCAGCGACGTCGTCGGTCGGCACGCGTTCGCATATCTTCCTCGGATAGGTTCGGATTCATCTTCAGGAAACGAGGTTGTTTTGTGGCTGATTTTCGTTTTTGATTCTGTTATTTTTGTTCGTAATTGATGGTATCAATATATTATTTTTGTTATTACCATTATCATCGTTATTATTAGTATCGTTACTACTATTATTATTGCTATTATCATTATCATTTGTGCTAATTATTTTCAATATTGTCATTTATTAATGTCTTACTATTATTACCATCATCATTGTATTTACCAAATTATTCATTTTTGTTATTATTATTTCTGTGTAGTATAATTTCTACCACCATAGCTCTGTAAATAAATGTATTAGAAATTAGTGAACTTAGGCATCGTGTGTTTGCATATGTAAACAAAGGAAAAAGCAGAAAAAACATAAGAAAAAAAGATATAAATATATATAAAATGGATGGTGGATGTTTGATTCTGTGTAATTGTCTGTTCAGAGTATGTTGTCACGTTATCATTACTGTTATCATTAATATCATTATTGCCGTCGTTGTTGATATTATTGCTATAATCATGATTATCATTTGCATTATCAGTAGCATTACCATAATTATTATTGTCATTATTATACTATTCTTATTCTTTTTCTTGGGATCATTATCATTATTACTATCATTACGGATACCATTATTATCATTCTATTACCATTACCTCATTGTTATTATTATTGTTATTAATATAATTATTATTGCCATTGTTGTTATTATTATAATTACCATTATCATTTTTATCATGTTAATTATTAGCATCATTATCATCATTTTATTATTATCAATAATATCATTATTATTGTTGTTATCATGATTATTATTATTATCATTATCATTATTCTTATTACCATTATAATCATTATTCTTATCACCATTATAATCGTTATTGTCATTATTATTTATACTATTATGATTATCATTGATGTCATCATTATTTTAATTTTTAGTACTATTATTATCATTATCATTTTTATCATCTTTATCATCATCACTATAATTATGATGATGGTGATGATGATTATCATCATCATCACCACTGGATAGCAGGAAACGGACACCAGAGAAAACGGATAATAACTCTGTCTTTTAGGGGTAAATCAACTATTTTTTCCAAAACACAAAAACATATGAATAAGTTTTTTTTTTGCCATTTGTTATACCAACTTTTGACAAATGCTTTCGATATGTTAACGTCATTTCCAAAGATGTTTGTGTACAGTGTCTTCATTGTAATAAAGAGAAATGCAGGTCAAGTCTTTTCTTTCCAATATTAAACAAGTACAAAATTATCAGAGCAAGATATTCATTAATTCACAAAAATGACATTATTATCCACGAAGAGCAAGATAAATGATACTACAGTCAATATGTTTTTTT
>NW_027213016.1:12500-17500 GCF_042767895.1 Penaeus vannamei | reverse complement strand
CCCGGACCATCGTGGGTATGTAGGGGTCCGCCGCCCCCTCCTTCGACGCCCCCTCCGCCTCCCGCTCCGCCAGGAAGGACTTGACGAGCACGTGGGTGACGAAGACCATTAACATGAGCAGAACGTGTCCGAGCATCCACACGTCGATCAGCTTCGGTTCGGCGGAGGTCGGGAGGGCGGTGCTCACCTGGGGGGGGGGGGGTATATGAAATGCGAATCTTTTTTTTTTTTCATTTTTGCACTTTCTTTTACTTTTTAAATTACCTTCAAATAATCTTAAAGGGGTCATTTTAAGGGAATTTTGGTTCGTCTTTACGAATAAATGTATTTTCTTTACAGTTGTCAAATAAAAGCTTGTGTGTGTGTGTGGAGGGGCTGTGTGTGCCCCCCTCCCCCCCCCAAAAAAAAAAATCCCCACGTGTCCCCCAAAATCGTAGAGGACACGGGGGGGGGGGGATATGAAGAAACGAGCCATTACCGGAAAATTTTGTGTTTTTTCGTGTTTTAATTGGTTTTGTGAATATTTGATGGCGGTGTGTGGGGGTGGGGGTTGAAGAGGGTGGTGAGGGAGGGTTGTAGTAATGGTGTAATGGTGGTGGATTGTGGTGATGGTGATGATGGAGGGTGTGGTGGTGATGGTGCTGATAATGATGACGATGACGATGAGGATAATGATGGGGACGATGATAATCATAAACCAATCACATCAAGACAAAATTTCATAAAAAAAAAACCGTAACACAGCTAGCCTCACATCCCCACCAACACCACCACCACGCCACCCCCCCCTTCCCCCCTCACCTGGATGAAGAAAGCGGCCATGACGATGAGGCAGGAGAGCGTGGTCGCCACCCGGTCGCTGAAGTCCTCATGAGGGAAAGCGTGAGTTATGAGGCCGATGAACGCCAACATGACGCAGGGCAGGAACGTGTTGAGGAAGTAGGCGCCGGATTTGCGCTCGAAGGTCAGGTCGAGGAAGATCTGTGGGGGAGGAGAAGGGAGGGAGGGAAGGGGGGAGGAGGAAGGGGGAGGGAGGGAGGGAGGGAAGGGAGGGAGGGTGGGAGAGGGGTGAGGGATGGAGGGTGGAGGTGAAGGAAGGGAAAGGGGGAAAGGAGGAAGGGTGAGGGAGGGAGAGAAGGGGTGGGTGGTGGGAGGGGGGTGAGGGAGGGAGGGGGAAAGGGGGACGGGTGAGGGAGGATAAGGGAGGGAGGGAGGGAAGGATGGGGGAGAGGAGGAATAGTGAGAGGGGATGGGAGGGAGGGCGAAAGGAGGAAGAGTGAGGGTGCGAGGGAGGTGGATGGTGGGGGGTAAGGGAGGGTGGGGGAAAAGGGGGAAGGGTTAGAGAGGAAGGGAAAAGGGGGCCCGTGAGGGAAGGTGAGGAAGGGAAAGGAGATATGGGACTTGAGGGAGGGAGGGAGGGGAATAGGAGAGGGAGAAAAATGAGCGAAGAAGGAAGGGAGAGGCATTAGAGGGTGAATGGGGGACGAGAGAGGGTTGAGAGTGAGGGGATGTTGAGGGTAGAGAGGAGGGGTAAAAGGGGGTGACGAAAATAGGGAACAAGCGGAAAAAGGGAAGTGACGAGAGGGAGAAGAGAATATGGGACGAAGGAGAGAGTAGAGTAGATAGAAGGAAGAGATGGGATTGTGGGAGAGGAAGGAAGAGGGAGAGGATGGAGTAGAGGAGGGGTGAAGGAGAAAGATGATAGGGAGAGGAACGTAAGGGGGGGGGGTGAGGGATAGGCGACGGGAGAAGGAGAAGGGTTAAGGGACATATAAAGGGGAAGGGGAGAGAGGAAGAAGAGTGAGGGGAAAGAGGAAATAGGGGACAGAGAATGGGGGGAAGGGGAAGGCGAAACAGATGAAGAGGAATTGGAGAGGAAGGGGATAGAAAAGTAGAGGGGTGAGTAGAGAAAAGATAGGCACGGGGTGAGAGGAGGAAAGGGAGCGAAGACGGGAGGGGAGGGGAGGAGGGAGAAGGGAAAGGAGAAATTTGGTAAGGTTTTTGTATTCAGTCTATTTTCTTTTTCTATTTCTCGTATTTTATCTCACTGTGATTGAGGTAGTCTCTCTCTCTCTTTTTCTCCCTCCCTTTCTCTCTCTCTCCCCTTCTCCTCCTCCCTTTTTCTCTCACCTCTTCTCTCCCTCCCTCCGTCTCCCTCCTCACCGTGTCCTCGCCGTCCTCGTCCTCAGCCGATCCGTCGCAGGAGAGGTTGAAGCCCGACAGGTGGAACAGAGGCACAGTGAGTCCTCGGAGGAGTCCTACGCGCGAGGCCTTGGCGTCCCAGCGGCTGTCGGGGATGAGGACTCCTTCCAGGCGGAGCGGGATGCGGCAGCGCTGGAAGGATGTTGGGAGGATGTTGGAAGGATGTTGGGAGGGTGAACCGGCCTAGGTTAGGTTAGGTTAGGTTAGGTTAGGTTAGGTTGGCCCTTGACTTATCCCAACCACATTTCCTCTTCCTCCTCCTCCTCCTAAAGCCTCCCCCTTCACTCAATTCTACATCTCCTCCATCTCCTCCACCTCTTCTTCCCTCCCCCCTTCGCCTCACTCCCTCACCTGCGTGTCGAACGGGAAGAGGAAGAGGTCGGAGGCACACTTGAAGGACACGGAGGCCGCCCTCCTCGCGCTGAGGGCCGCCCGGGAGAACACTCGCGCTGAGGGGGGGGGGGGGGGAGAAGGGGAATGAATTATGAGGATAATGTCAGGAATGATGATGATTATAATGATCACAATAATAATGATAATAAGGATGATGATGATGATGGCATTAGTAATAATAATTATAATAATAATGATAATAATTATAACGATGATGGTAAAAATAATAATAATAACAATGATCATAATAAGAAGAAAAAGAACCAGATTTGGAGAGAGAAATTTCAAGACAAAAAATAAAAGTAAAAGATGAAAAGAAAAGAAAAAAGAAAGGGGATTTGACGAGAAAGACATTTGTATATTCTCTTTTTTATCGACATCAAGTGTACGTTGGAATGTGCGCTTTTAAATAACTTTTGTGTGAATGTGTCTCGTTTGTATATGGATTAAAAAAATGGATATATGTATGATCTTAAATGTGTGGATGACAATGAAAATTAATATGCTCAAGATAGGATTACTGAAAGAGAGAGCAAGTACAAAATCCTCTTGTTTTTACTTTTTTTTCCTCATTAACAACCAACGTAGATTCTTATTATCTTTCGTTACGTATTTCTGAAGAGGACATATTCGAAACCGGTCAAATACATCTCTTGTATTGTGGAGATATTCATTCTCACTCATGCCGTTACTACATGTACTTTCGTCTAGAATCAAATTCCAATAAAAGCATCTGCAGAGAACGGCATCACACGAACCCTGAACCGAACGCCAAGTGCCTCACCTTCATGATCTCCGACCACGGCGCCCACGCCCGCCTCCTGAGCCGTGGCGCTGAACACGCCCGGAGAATCTCGGAAGTTGAACACGCCCTTGTCCTCCTCGACGGCCGTGTCCAGGGCGATCCTCGGCAGCCAGAGGTCCGAGAACACCTCCTCGGTCAGCCTCACGGGACGGTCCACCTCGAGGAAGCTGAAGTTGAGCCTCGAATCCCTCCAGACCGCGGTGATGTTGAGGGTCAGCTGGAGGAGGTTCTGGTTGATCATGGGCTCCACGTTCTCGAGGACCACCTCGAGTCCCACTTCAGTTCGAAGTCCAGAGCCCATCGAGGGCGAGAACTCCTTCTTGTAGTTCCATGGGACCTCGCACTTGTGGGAGCAATAGATTTCGTCGCTTCCATCCGGGCACTCGAGGCTGAGGTTGCACGCGTCGTCGAGGCTGACACAAGAGCCGCAGGAACACGTGAACTGGTCCTCCCGGCAGGACGAGACGACCAGAGTCCTACCAGGGCCTACTTCCTCGTCCTCCTGCAGAAGGGGGCGTCCGAGGAGGTGCTCGATGTTCCCTAAGTGGCGTTCGTAAATGACCTCGCCGCTCAGAACGTTCCGGAGGGTGAGCTGGCCGTTCGTGTAACTCAGGAGGTGCTTCGTCCTGCTCGCGAACATTCCCGGAGCGTCGTACGAAGGCGAGAAAGCGTTGTCATCGTCCAGACCGAGGATCTTCAGCCGGAAGTCCTCGGGCACCTGGCAGAGAATGGCCGCCGCCGCCACGCCGCACGGAATGTAATCGAGCGACAGCGTTTGGGTCGCCTTGCCAACCCTCGCGGAAGGACAGGCGTCGCCATTGGTGGTTCGACCGGCAACCTGGACCCAGAAATAACCAATGTCCACGGGCACTTGGTCCATATAGTCGCTCACGTTTTTGGCAAGATCTTCTCTGCCCGTCTTGGAGTAAGTCAGAAATTCCCCGCCGAGTTTGGCACAGGCATCGCTGGCCGTCGCGTAGGTCGTCTTCTCCGCGAAGTACAAATATTTCCTGGGTTCCGGAGCTCTGAGCAATTTCTCGGCTTCTATTTCCGAGACCTCGACGCCGGAGAGCGCCAGTCGCGAGCCGGGAAGGTTCACGCCCACGGAGAAGTAAGGCGGCGAGGCGTCGTCGAGAGCTGCGACGGATGCCACCTCGCCCGAAGACAGATTGCGACTGAAGACTCTCACGTCGGCCAGAAACCCGGAGAAAGGGAGCGCGTTCCAATTCGATCCTCCGAGGACGACCTCGACTCCGTTTGAGACTTCACTTACATCCCCGTCATCAACAAAATCAGAAATGGCATCATCATCATCATATCCATCAGTACCATCATCTAAAGGCCCTACGGAACCCAGCTTGCATTCGGTAATTCCTCGCACAATCTTGCCATCGAAGTAGAAGCCAAAGTCGGGAGAAAGAACGAGGCAAACATGGTGCCATTCCTGGACCTTCGGCGCCTCGAGCACCCTGAAGACACAGCCTCGGCGCAGAACCTCGAGATTTCCCTCACGTACTGAGAGAAGAAAAGGCGATGTACTTAAAATGAAAAAAGAATCTCACATGTGAATATATGAATATTCATTGCCTGTATATTTTCT
>NW_027213015.1:47500-50000 GCF_042767895.1 Penaeus vannamei | reverse complement strand
CACGTTTCGGCGTCACCTCTTCAGCGAAGGCCCAAGACAGGGTCGGATCTTGGTATGAGCCACACGGGCCTAGGGCGCCTTCACCTGGAGGGGGACGTCCGTGGAGGTGTTGTCCAGGGGGAGAGAGGGAGAGGGGGAGGAGGCGGGAGAACAGAGAGAGAGACAGGGAGAGTGGAGGGAGGCGGGGGAAGAGAGAGAGACAGGGAGAGGGGAAGGGAATTGAAGAGGGAGACGGAGAAGGAAACGAAGAGAAAGAAGGAAATAGAAAGGGTAAAAGATGTGGAGAGGGAGAGGGAAATGGAGAGGCTGACGGAGAAGGAGAGGGAGAGGGAAATGGAAACGAAGAGGGAGAAGAAAATGAAGAGCGAGAGGATAATGGAGCCGGAAAAGGAGAAGGAAAGTGAAATAGAGAGGGAGAGGCTGACGGAGAAGGAGAGGGAGAGGGAAATGGAAACGAAGAGGGAGAAGAAAACAAAGAGAGAGAGGATAATAGAAACGAAGAGGGAGAAGAAAACAAAGAGCGAGAGGATAATGGAGACGAAGGAAGAGAGGGAAAGTGAAATAGAAAGGGAGAGGAACCGGCAAACCCTAACCTTACCCAAGGCACCAACGCGCCAGAGCTTACCTGCATAAAGTTAGGCTTCCCTCCCCATTCCGTTCCCCAAAGATGCGTGATCAAAGACTAAATAAAATCATAAATAAACCTTTTTTTCCCCGATTACCCAGATTTTTACATACCGATAACATCTGTGAGACACTAAGGCATCATATGTGTCTGGGTTAGAGCCATGTCTGGGAGGGAAGCACATTCTTAAGTCTATACATACTGGCGCAGCGGTAAGGTGCTGGTCTAGCAATCTCGCGGACCTGCGTTCGATCCCACGCCCGGCCAGTGAGTGGAGTGGTGTCCCCGGCCATTCCTTGCACACAGGGGGAGATTTAGGGCAAAATAAAACAGACAGCGTGTCACAGCAAAGCTTTAATATCCATTGTAATAAATAGAATTAAAACTAAAACTAAATCTTACATGTACCCTGGGAGACAAATAGAAAACAAAAAAAATGATTTGCTGATGAGATAAACGATTACGAATATTAATTTATGATAATAAATGTGTACAAAAAAAAACAAGAAATAATGTGTCGAAAAGATGAATACATACAAAACAAGAAATAATTTATATATGAGATAAATTACTACAAAACTAAACATAGTGATAAGTAGATGAATTCAATACATACAAAAACAAGAAACAATTTTTAGGAAAGATCAATACAAACCAATAAATAATTTATAGATGAAATAAATCATTACAAAACTAAATATAAAGATATGTAGATCAGATAAATACATACAAAAACAAAAAAATATTTGTAGACGAGATAAATGGATACAAAACTAAATACATAATGGTAGGTAAGTAAGATAAAAACAAAACAAAGATTTGTAGGCGTGTAGTTAGAACCTCCTTGTAAGAACCAAACTAAAATGGTTTTTCTCGTAACATTTTGTCCATTGTCATATACTATGTAAACCTGCATTTGTGCTCGTAAATAATGTATTATGTAAACATGTGTATGTTCGTTCTAAATCTAAATGTATTTCTTTACTCATTAGCCACCATAAACCGTTGTGCCTAAATATTCTATGTAACTGTTTTTTGTTGTTGTTGTTGTTGCCTTTAAGAGAGATTCTGGTTCTCAAAAAGCAAGACCTAATGTACTATACTTACTGTGGTTAAATAAAACGGTTCAGTACAACATTGTGGTTAAATAAAAGTTTCAATTCTACTTACTATGGTTAAATAAAACGTTTCAATTCAACTCATTGTGGATGAATATAACGTTTCAGTACAACTTACTGATTGGATAAAACGGTTCAGTACAACTTATTGTGGTTAAATAAAACGTTTTAATTCTACTTACTGTGGTTAAATAAAACGTTTCAGAACAACTTACTGTGACTGAATAAAACGTTTCAGTACAACTTTTTGTGGTTGAATAAAACGTTTCAGTGCAACTTATCGTGGTTGAATAAAACGGTTCAGAGTTAATATAAGTTTTTTAATCTATTTTCCTCCGCCAGATTTCCCGCCATTGGAAAACGAGCACCCATCCGCTGGACACGGAACTGCAGACGCAGGGAAATGAGATAAAGACGGTGTCAGCTGGTAAGTCAGTGGCTAACGTGAATGAAAATGTCACTTGATATTCTTCCTATTATCTGAGCACCGAACACTTTCTTTTAAGGTAACGTGAATCTGGCCGAAGGGGCGGTATTCCCTGGCCAGAGTAGCGGAATCTCGCCTTTGCGTACCTACGTCCCTTTACCTAAGTCTGCCCTGTAAAGAATCGGTGTAATTATTGAATCCCGTTTTCTACGAATTTGCTACAAATCTCGTTTTCTCTTCTCTAAATTTCTCTTGAAATTCATTGATTTTAATTTAATTTGATCACATGAGCATTTTCACCACCAACAAATTAAAAATACATAAGCAATA
>NW_027213015.1:37500-42500 GCF_042767895.1 Penaeus vannamei | reverse complement strand
CATACAGATTTTCATTTTGCTGAGTTGTTAATAACCTTCATAATAAATACACTTGCTTAAGATCACTGTTCAGATGCAATCAACAAACTGCCAAGGTTATACATGCCACACGAAAATGCATTCATAATATAACATGAGTATGCTTTCTGCAGGTCCTTGTCCCTACCGTTCACAAGAGGTGAACTTGACCACGGCGTACCTTGGGCAATTTAGAAGTACTTTGGGCAATTTAGAAGTACCTTGGGCAATTTAGAAGTACCTTGGGCAATTTAGAAGTACCTTGGGCAATTTAGAAGTACCTTGGGCAATTTAGAAGTACCTTGGGCAATTTAGAAGTACCTTGGGCAATTTAGAAGTACCTTGGGCAATTTAGAAGTACCTTGGGCAATTTAGAAGTACCTTGGGCAATTTAGAAGTACCTTGGGCAATTTAGAAACTACTGCGACGAGAAGTGTGAGGACAAAAGCCTGTTGAGGACAGAGAAGGCACACCAGCGACATAAGGACGCGATATTCAGCGCCGTGAATTCGGTTCGGAATCAGTTACACATTTGATGCGTTCAGTCATAGTTATATACATGAAGATTAGACACCATTCAGCATTAGCATCAACGGTCAAAATGTACTCGCTGAATCTCCTGAGAGAAATAGTATTAGACTCAGTTCAAGCTTGGCATTTCGGAGTCAACTCTTAACAACTCCATGTTATCTTTGAACGTGAATATTGGAACTTCATTTAATATATCTGATCAAGTCTTTATGAAGTAGCTTTAGACGTAGTTTGGTCTTAGCTTTGGAATAAGCACCAGACTTTGTTCAACCTTAGCTTTAAATGTTTTTTTCTTCAGGGTTTTGGTTCTGAGAAATTATATAACAGTCTGTAGCGTCAATGATATAACAGCAGTTTGTAGAACAGGCTAGATTCAAGATGTTGGTTTGTTGTTACGTGATGTGGAAATACATCTAAAATCCTGACTAATATTTATTATCCCAAGTGACGTAACAGGAATCCGTTGCATCTTCACTTCTACAGAAATGGTCTTAAGATGCTGAAGGGTGGTTTCTAAAGCCTGGAATGAGAGAGAGAAGTGAGGAGGAGGGAGGGAAGGGTAGAGAGAAAGGGAGAGGAAGAGAAAGGGAGATCTCTGACTCTGACTCTCTTTCTCTCTCTCTCTTTCTCTTTCTCTCTCTCTCTTTCTCTTTCTCTCTCTCTCTGTTTCTCTCTCTCTCTTTCTTTCTTTCTTTCTTTCTTTCTTTCTTTCTTTCTTTCTCTTTCTCTCTCTCTCTCTCTTTCTCTTTCTCTTTCTCTTTCTCTTTCTCTCTCTCTCTCTCTCTCTCTCTCTCTCTCTCTCTCTCTATCTCTCTCTCTCTCTCTCTCTCTTTCTCTCTCTCTCTCTCTTTCTTTCTCTCTCTCCCCCTCTCTCTCTTTTTTTCTTTCTTTCTTTCTTTCTTTCTCTCTCTCTCTCTCTCTGAGTCTAGCCGCCGTGGTGATCGGACGTGTTTTGCTTCCTCTCCGCCGCAGCCCCGCAACTCAGCAAAACCATGCATACTCATGGTCCCACCAAGTCAGAGGGTGATCTGACCCCTCCCCCCGGGTTTGAGGGGGCCAACCAGGGGGCTTCCCTGGTGCTTCCTCGGGCAGCTAGCCCGGGCTCTAGTCCCCGGAGTGAAAGGGGACCCCTGGCCCAGGGTAATGCGCCCCCCTCCCAGGGTACCGGGACCTCAGCCCAAGGATATGGGCCCCCCGGCAGCATGGGTCAGAGCTGCCTCCCCGCCCACGAGAATGGGCACCCCCATGGCAGCCAGGGTCAAGGCTGCCCCCCGGCCCAGGGTGAGGGGCCCTTTAGCAGTAACAACAGTGATAACAGTGTAAACAGTGTACATGAATCTGAAAGAGCAATTTATCAGTTCGGCAGTTTAACAATAGTGCTAAACACAATTCTGTGTTTCGTTGCTACGAAAAAGTCTTGGCCACGGTCGGTCATCTATGATCAAATTAAAAAGCATTACAAACCGGCTGCAATCGAACAAGCCCATGACATTGTGATCAGTTTATCCGACTCGAGAAAACCCAGGAGCACGACAAGGGAAACTAAACGGATGACAAACATTATTGTGCACAGTATGATTGATCAGTGTGTAGATAATCAAAACATAGTGTTCGCAAGAACTACAACGGACAATCCTCCAACAGACTGGTCACCACCTAAGAAATCAGGTAATTCTATTCCTTTTGTAAAGTTCTTTCAAAAGAGTACAGACCAAGGAACACAGACCTGTAATGGGCCTTCCCTCACGGACCAAAACCTGATTGAAAACAAAATCGACTTGTTGATCGGAATGTTTTCCGGACAACAGTCGACCATCAATAAATTAATAGGGCAAAAACAAGCAGAGGACGCATCGGCCACACAAGAGCCGATCCCCCCCTACCTCCCATCCCCCACCCGTGATCAAACCACATATGAAACCTTTCCCTTCACATCTCCCCCAGTCACAACGCCCCCTACCTCCACCCCAAACCCCTCCTCCACACCCTCCATACCCATACCCGCGACCAGCAATCCTCCCCTCCCAATACCCTCCCCTCTCTCCCTGCCCGCGGCCAGCCAGCTCCCTCGCGCCCTTGCTGACTCGCCGGCCGCCAACTATGCTGAGCCATCGACGTGCCCCTCGCCCGGCGCTCCCAGCCAGCAGACCCCCGCCCCTACAGACGCCCCCGCCTCACCAATGTCAACTAAGAGCCCTCCTGCCGTGAGACCCAAAACCAATACGCCAAAGAAGATCAAGGTGGAAGCTTCTACACAATTAACACCTAAACGGAGCTGTAGAAAAAGACAAAACAACAGGAGTAACAATCAATGAGAACATCTCGACCCCAACCGCCACTGGGAGGAAACAGCTCAGCAGCAGGTGCAAGGGGCTACCGCCCAACCCGCTGCCCCCCCCCACCCTCCTCCAGCAGCGCCACCAGTCATCATTAACAACTATGCCGAACGAGCAAAATCCACACAAGATATTGATGAAGACGGTTACACCAAGGTCAAGTCAAGAAATCAGAGAAAAAGAGACAGAGAACACCTAACACCAAAGCCGTTAAAGGGAGCAGATCGTCCTGACACAGTTTACCTTTAGATCACCAGTTGTCACCCAGACACAAACGAAGAGGGTATAGAAGAACATCTATCCGAAAAGTTTGAAAACATGTGTCAAGGCCCATAAGACAGTGATGACACATGATTACTACACCAGCTTTACGGTGTCAGTAAGAGGAAAGAACATAAAACCTGAACTATTTTTAGACTCTGATACTTTTCCTGACAATGTTAAAGTGTTCCTAAACAAAAACAAGTACAAGCGCGATCAGAATGTTTGACCAGGCAACGCCGTCAGCGTTACCAATGACTAGATCGCAAAATGTCATAAAAATAGAGCATATAAACGCTCAGTCTATCCTCGGGCATTTTGAAGAAATTAAAATGCTTGTTGAGGAGAGAAACATAGGCATATCATGCATAAGTGAAACATGGCTCCACCAGGAAATGGTCAGTAATTTCATAAATATTCCAAATTTTAAAGTTTACAGATGTGATGCAGGCCGAGGAGGAGGAGTGTGTATATATGTACGGGATACCCTGAAGTCAAACAGGATATCTACTACAGCAGTTAACAATACTGCCGTAGAAGATGTCTGGGTTACCGTACAGAGCAACATGCTTCCTTCCTTCATTATTGGCGCTGTCTATAGGCACCCCCATGCTACCTCGGAATTTTTTTAATACATTGAAAAGGTTTTTAGAGAAATGTCCTGAAAAGAGAAACCGCTTTTCATCTTAGGTGACCTAAATGATGATTTAACAAAATCTAATGCTAAATTAGCGAAGGTAATTAAGAAAAATAAATTAGAACAAATAATAGATAAACCTACTCGCATTACAGAAAACACCTCTTCTCTATTAGATTTAATAATAACTAACAGACCAGATCTCATTCTCCATTCCGATGTCACCCCGTGCCACGTTGCTGATCATGAACTTATCACGATGACGATAAATATAAAGAAAACAAAGAGACCACCAGTAATAAAAACTTTTCGCGATTTCAAACACTATGACCCTCAGTCTTTCCGCGAACTTATCCTGTCTAAAGAAATGAATCTATTAAATATTCCATCGACAGATAATGTAAACAAACAAGTAACTATTCTCACGGAAGTTATTAATATCAGCATCGATGCGCTGGCTCCCTACGTAACACGAATCGTCAGAAGTCCCCCTGCTCCATGGATAAATGACGACATCAAGAGAGCCATTTGCGATAGAAATGAAGCCCACCAAGCTCTTAAATTTAACAGACATGAAGTTGCCTTTCAAGTAGATTATAAAGTAAAAAAAGAAAAATGTCAAAATGTTGATTCAATCTGCTAAAAGAAATTATTTCAGAAATAAATTTACCGAGTATAAGAACAACTCTAATAAGACATGGAAAACTGTCAAAACAAACTCACTAGTGATTGTGCAGGGCCTACACAAAACACAGAGCATTTTAATCACTTCTTTTCAAAAATTGGAAAACTAACATTACAACGAAACAGATAGGGCAATGTTTACAACTAATTTTTTCAGACCACAACCAGTGGACGTAGAAACAATAATCTTAGTAATAAAACACCTTCGCGAAACAAATGCTGTAGGAGCAGACGGTATTGCTTTGCACTTTATCAGAGATAGTCTACCCGCAATTGCACATTATTTGACGGTCATTATTAACACCACTCTGGTCACTGGTGTCTTTCCGTCGCTTTGGAAACATGGTATAGTAACACCAATTTTCAAGTCGGGGGATATAGATGATGTGAATAATTATCGCCCTATCATTATACTCCCTATATTATCTAAAGTTCTTGAAAAAATTGTAGCAAATCAATTAACGAGTTTCCTGGAGGCCAATAACTTATTATCTAAAACGCAACATGGTTTCAGAAATAAGTTATCTGCTGAA
>NW_027213015.1:0-5000 GCF_042767895.1 Penaeus vannamei | reverse complement strand
AAGATTGAAGCCAATACACAAGAAAGTTCGCATCAGAAAGGTAATACTTATATTAACCATCAGCAGACTCAATAACTTTGGTTGATGTGATTGAGAGTGACCCACAGAGAAAGTGGGAAATGGACACAGCCATCTTTTAGAGCATAAGAAATAAATCCATAATGCTGTGTTTGGAACTCCTCATCTTGCTCATCCAGAAAACTTGTCCGGACCAGCAGGACAACGAGGCTGCATTCAAAACCTCAGAATGCAACCAGCTCAAAAGTAAACATTCACGCTTTTATTATACCAGTGTCTTTATTTTACATGCTGCATAGGTTTTGTAACTCCTTTGATGCATATTTACCTTACCTGCAACTGATAGATTCATAGATGTTCTTTGATAACATCAATAAATGACCCTAGAAGTACCCATCAGTATCTTGTGGTTGCCTGCAACTGTCATTGTTTATATACAAAAGCTATTGTGACGTCATCTTGTCCTTCTCGCCCAGCTTCGAAGGAGGGCAAGATGGACAAGATGGATGATTTGTCTAGGACGAGAAAATAGAGGTTCAGAATGGTCAAAACATCTTGTCCAACTTCTCTGGATGAGTAGGACGAGGAGTCCTGAACACAGCATAAGCATCATGGTTACAGCTGATGTGGCCTTGTACTTATTGCGAGATGAAGAAAATATGTGCTTCACATAACCGTTTGGAGACTAAAGCCATAACACCCTCACATGGATCATGCTAATTACCGTCTTCCACCAGCACCCACCTCAAAATGTTATTTTGCAAGTTTTCCCTCGGCAGAATCAGTTTCAGCAACATTAAAAAGCCCATATTGAAGAACAAATACTGTGTGGAGACAAGTAACCAGAATTACAGTCTTCCACACTAAAGCACCCACAAAGTGTTATTGTCCTTTTATTATTATTATTATTATTATTATTATTATTACTCTTTCTTACATAAAACTAAATCAGCAACAACCTTGTATAAGAGCATATAATCTTGACATTATTTTTTATCTGACACGTACACATTGCTGAAACACCATCTGCAGACCAGACACCAGAATTACTGTCTTCCACCCCATGAAAATTAATGTCAAGATTGTCATTTGTTCTTAAATTTTTAATTTTTTGTAAGGAAAAAATGCCAAAATAACATTTTGAGGGTGCTTGGGGTGGAAGATGGTCATTCTGGTGTTTGGTCTGCAGATGATGTTTTTGCTATTTGTGTGTTTTACATAAAAAATAACATCACGTATAGATTTGTTCTAACATAGAGATTCAAATGTTGCTGATTTCGATTTTTGCAAGGAAAAACATACAAAATAACATTTTTAGGGGGGCTTTAGGGTAGAGGATAATAATTAACATTACTGCCCTCACACAGCCAGAGTTCTTAATCTCACATTTTATATTAGTTTGTTTTCTATAATTCCGAGCCACAGCTTGTGTATACCCTCCACACTGAAGGCATGTGTCACAAGTATTTTCTCTAACAAAATTGTTCTGGCAGTTGGCACAAAGGGCAAATAAAGGATATAGATAGAATGGTTTTGGGACTTTGTCTCTAGAGGATGTGTCACTCTTATTAACAAATACCATAACTTCAATTCCTTAATTCAGTTAATCTTTACAATATGGAAGCACAAAGTTAGGGCAAATTGAATATGATATTCTTTTAGAGGGCAAAAAGATGCAATTGTTGATACAAGAAATAATCTGCAGACATGAATGGTAATGTCACAAATGAAGGTAAAAGATCGTAGAAATCACACGCGCACACGAACACACACACACACACACACACACACACACACACACACACACACACACACACACACACACACACACACACACACACACACACACACACACACACACACACACACACACACACACACACACACAGTCATGGCACCTGATATTGATTAATAAATTTTGTGATGTGAAGTTGGGGACCTAGGCTATCATGTGCGAGCATGTCCATACTTTAATTAATTGCCCGCAATTCTTTATAATGTGGACCCATTCACCTAAGTCACCTATGGCAATATAGAGCTGAAACTTTTGATCACTGTGTGGACTTTTTTTTTATTAGTGTTTGCGGATTATTTCTTGTGCTGACAACTGCAGTACCCATTACTTACAGATACCTACACCCACCACCTATACCCAATACTAATACATAGTACCTATACCCAGAAATGTCAAATTTCAAAATGTTCACAGAAGCAGTCGAAGATGTTACCCCAACTTTGAACAAAATAATGAATTTGATAAATGAATAGAATGATATTCTGGAATACCCACTCAGGCAAAGACAAAAGGACCTTCTTAAACTCTTTGATTTATAAAAAATACCCAGAAAGGATTCCATGTTGCAAAACCTAGCTTAGAAAATTGGCAGAGGATTTGTATTAGGAGTAAGAAGTAATATACAGTTTAGAAAGTTATATTCAAATAATAGATATAAACATGATATCAGAATTGAAATCCTAGAATTAAAAATGCAATTTAGAGAAGATTTAAACATCTTCCTGATATATGATCCTTGTAACAATATATTTAAAGAATAAATACAGTACTATAGAGAGTAGGTGCATGGAGCAAAATTAATCAGGTAGTTTTATTACACATTATCCTAACTGGAATAATGAAATTGATGAAAAAAAGTAGACTAAGATACACAACCTTAATCTGACTTTGTTTATTGCAGGTGCAGATTGACCACCGGTAAGGAAGATATTCCCACAAAAATTAAGGACAATTGGCGTAATCTGAAAACTACAGAGTACTGCAGAAAAATATCCAGGGAGTATAGACTAAGGTATAGTCTGAAACCCTATAAGAGAAGAAAGAAGAACACGCGCCCTTAGACGTAAATTCCCGCCATTAATAATGCTCAGACGAAATCCATCTAAGATAGAACTCAAGCTTGATGATCTTCAGGAGTTAGATAATAAGCTTAAGGGCGAATCTGAGGCGAAGAAGAATAGTGATAAGCTCGACGGAGGTTCTAATCTGGAGCCGCAGAAGACTCGACAAGAGATAATTGAAGAGAGGATTGGCTATAATCCCAGACCAAGACGACCTAATTAATAGTAAGTTTCTCTCTCTCTCCCCCCCCCCCCCCCTCTCTCTCTCTCTCTCTCTCTCTCTCTCTCTCTCTCTCTCTCTCTCTCTCTCTCTCTCTCTCTCTCTCTCTCTCTCTCTCTCTCTCTCTCTCTCTCTCTCTCTCTCTCTCTCTCTCTTTTTTTTTTTTTTTTTTTTGTGGTGTAGTTTCAGTTGCAACCACTCAGGATGAATTATCTTTTACCTAATTGATATTATTATTACCATGGTTAATGTAATAATCACTAAAGAAATGCAGAACATTCTAGAATAACACAAGGTAATTGCAATATAACAGTAAAACCACAATTCCTTATCACAGTCGGTTATTGTCTTAAGGTGCATAGGAGACAGAGAATGAGGCCCAATGTTGGGGAGAACCTCAGGATTTCACTCAACCAATTTTACATGGTCTTTTCTTCTCTCCAATGCCTTCTTTTCTCTACTTCCTAAGGTGTAAGACCTGCACTGAAAGGATGTATATATATGTATATATACATACACATGCACACACGCACGTGTGTGTGTGTGTGTGTGTGTGTGTGTGTGTGTGTGTGTGTGTGTGTGTGTGTGTGTGTGTGTGCATATGCATATGCATATGCATATGCATATATACATATATACATATATACATATATACATATATACATATATACATATATACATATATACATATATACATATATACATATATACATATATACATATATACATATATACATATATACATATATACATATATACATATATACATATATACATATATACATATATACATATATACATATATACATATATACATATATACATATATACATATATACATATATATATATATATATATATATATATATATATATATATATATATATATATATATATATATATATATACTATATATATATATATATATATATATATATATATATATATATATATATACTATATATATATATATATATATATATATATATATATATATATTATGTATGTATATATGTATGTGTATTGTTGATTATATCTACTTTGACCTTTACCTATATTTTTTACATTTTTTTCAGATTATGGAGAGTCAGTCGAGTCTGCCGTACCAGATACTGCTGTACTTAAATGGCTGGTACATCGCAGCTTTTTTGATTCTGGAAGTTTTGTTACTGATATTCAAGACCTTGGTCCTGCCTTATCCTGCTGGAAATGTTGTTGCAGAAGTGTTCCTTCTCCTGTTCCTCTGCGGCACGGAATCTGTACGTATTTTCATGGGGAAGAAAGGCAACCTGACAGAAAGAATTATATCGGTACTGCTGTCAGTGATCTTTAGCGCTCCCTCTGTGCTAGCCTTGTTATATCTGCTTTTGTGGCAAACATACGTGTTACGCCTGGAGGTGATCCTTATAGCTGTTGCACTTGTGTTTCAGGGATTCGAACTTGTTTTTGCATTTTTAGCAATTGTCACTATTAATAAATCTGGTGGATATTAGTGCTAAGTGTAAACTAGTTTCAACTGGGATAGGATTCCACTTTTTTTATGTGGAAGATATTTTTCTTTTGTCTTGCCAGCATTTGGATTTGAAGAGATGTGTTTGTAAAGTGTGTGTCAGTAATAGTGTGGTAAGATGGTCCTCCCGTCTCCTGTTGGATGTGTTCCTTCTCCCGTTCCTTTAGGCCGCAGAATTTGTACGTATTTATATGGGGAAGAAGGGGAACGTAACAGAAAGAATTACATCCGTACTACTGCCAGTAATATTTAATGCACTCTTCGTGCCAGCCTTGTTGTATCTGCTTTTGTGGCAAATGTACATGTTATGCCTGGAGGTGATAGTTGTAGCTGTTGCTCTTCTGTTTCAGGGATTCAAACTTGAATATGCATTTTTGGCAATTGTCATTATTAACA
>NW_027213014.1:15000-17500 GCF_042767895.1 Penaeus vannamei | reverse complement strand
CAGAAAGACGAAGAGACTAAGAACAGAACTACCGAATAATCCTCAGAAATTCCCTCTTCCCCCATTCGCTCGTTGCTTAAGGCTCTGATGGGGATTTCGGGCTATTTGGACTCTCCTTAATTGATGGCAGTTAATTGACATAATTTCGGTTGTTGATTAGATGTTTGATGGGGATCGTCTGCGTTGTTGGGGGAAGGTGAGAAGATTTTTTTTAAATAGGGGAGGGGACGGGGTAGGGGAAGGGGAGAGGGGGAGAAGGGGGAGAAGGGAGAGGGGAGGGGATGGGGGAAGGGGGAAAGGGAGAGGGGAGGGGATGGGGGAAGGGGGAGGGTAGGAGAAGGGAGAGGGGAGGGGATGGGGAAGGGGGATAGGAGAAGGGAGAGGGGAGGGGAGAGGGTACGAGAAGGGGGAGAAGGGAGAGGGGAGGGGATGGGGGAAGGGGGAAAGGGAGAGGGGAGGGGATGGGGGAAGGGGGAGGGTAGGAGAAGGGAGAGGGGAGGGGATGGGGGAAGGGGGAAAGGGAGAGGGGAGGGGAGAAGGGGGAAAGGGAGAGGGGAG
Organism: Penaeus vannamei; assembly: GCF_042767895.1. Taxonomy (NCBI): domain Eukaryota; kingdom Metazoa; phylum Arthropoda; class Malacostraca; order Decapoda; family Penaeidae; genus Penaeus; species Penaeus vannamei. Next base: position 16,942 of record NW_027213014.1, on the reverse strand, counting down.
GGGATAGGGGAAGGGGGAGGGTAGGAGAAGGGGGAAAGGGAGAGGGGATAGGGGGAAGGGGGAGGGTAGGAGAAGGGGGAGGAGGGAAAGGGGAAGGGATGGGGGAAGGGGGAGGGAGAGGGTACGAGAAGGGGGAGAAGGGAGAGGGGAGGGGAGGGGGGGAAGGGGGAGAAGGGGGAGGGGAGGGGATGGGGGAAGGGAGAGAGGGGGAGGGTTAGAAGGTGGGATAAGTGTGGACGGGTAGAAGAAGGGTGGAGGGAAGGGGGAGGGGGAGGGGAGGGCATAGGAGAAGGGAGAGAGGGGGAGGGTTAGAAGAAGGTGGGAGAATTGGGGACGGGTAGAAGAAAGGTGGAGGGAAGGGGGATGGGGACAAAGAGGGGGAGATGGAGGGGGAGGGGGGAGGGGGAGGGGAGGGGTGCCTCTGTATTTACGTACATGGAAGAAAAGCTAAACTAGTGAAGAGAAATGATAAAAGGCGTTGAAAAAGAGGCTTTCATATCATTTCCTGATTTAGATCCAGATGAGATCCCGAGGATTATGATCAGATAATCATCATTAATTATAATTATAATTCTAATTAATTATAATTATCATTATATAATATGATCATTATGAGGATAATGATCAGATAACTCTGAGGATAATGATAACGATTGTGAATGCATGATCATTATTGTTTCTATATGATCAAAATATTGACAATGACGATGAAAATAAATAAAGGTGATGGTAATAATAATGATGATGATAAAAAATGATGATAATGATACGCATGATAATGAGATTAATAGTAATAAGAGTGATAACAATAATAATGAAAATAGTAATGATGATAATAATGATAACTAGAAGCACTCGGCGCATACCTCCGCCAAGGCAACAGGGTCTCTGATGCAATAGAAAATATTCACACTTGAAGAATTACATCAAAATCACTTCTTTCTCAAGTACACAGGTGACTTCTGTAAAAATAACCCCCGTGGAGGAGCTAATAATGATAACAACGATAGTGACGATGATAACAAGCATACGAAAGAAATAATTCCCACAAAGTTATCATCAGAGCACATGACACAACAAAGCAAAATAACCAACCATAACAATAACCTCCTTGGCAGATTTTTTAAAAAAGATTTACATCAGTTACCCCCTTTGCTCGGGGTAACTATTATAATAATTATTAGCACTGCGAGATAGCGACAACTTTTGGGGGCTTGAACTGATAGAGGGAATGATTTAAACAATTCGGATCACCATCAAAATTCAAAAGCATCTGGTAAATAATTGACTCTGTTCATAACTTTTTTGAGTCATCCTGCGAGCCAATAAACAAACAAACAAACCAACGCAACCAAAAATATAACCCCCCTTGGCGGAGCTGATAATGATAACAATGATAATGACGATGATAAGAAATAATTCCCACAAAGTTATCATCAGAGCAACATAACCAACCATAACAACACCATGAGATTCCACAATCACATTCCTCGCATCTACAACACATATAGTGACGTCATTGGAGGTTCGTGACGTCATCTTAATCAGTGACGTCATTGGAGGTTCATGTAGTCATCGGAGGTTCGTGACGACATTGGAGGTGACGTCATCTTAATCAGTGACGTCATCGGAAGTCATTGACGTCATCGGAGGTTCGTGACGTCATCGGAGATCATTGACGTCATTGGAGGTTCATGTAGTCATCGGAAGTTCGTGACGTCACCGGAGGTCATGGACGTCACCGGAGGTCACTGACGTCATCTTAATTAGTGACGTCACCGGAGGCCATGGACGTCATCTTAATTAGTGACGTCATCGGAGGCCATCGACGTCACCGGAGGTCATTGATGTCATCGGAGGTCATTGATGTCATCGGAGGTCACTGACGTCATCTTAATTAGTGACGTCACCGGAGGTCACTGACGTCATCTTAATTAGTGAC
>NW_027213014.1:0-5000 GCF_042767895.1 Penaeus vannamei | reverse complement strand
GAGAAGAGAGCGAGAGAGACGAGAGAGAGAGAGAGAGAGAGAGAGAGAGAGAGAGAGAGAGAGAGAGAGAGAAGAGAGAGAGCGAGAGAGAGAGAGAGAGAGAGAGAGGGGGAGGGAGGGCGAGACAGAGAGAGAGAGGGAGACAGAGAGAGACAGAGACAGAGAAAGAGAGAGAGAGAGAGAGAAGAGAGAGAGAGAGAGCGAGAGAGAGAGAGAGAGAGAGAGAGAGAGAGAGAGAGAGAGAGAGAGAGAGAGAGAGAGAGAGAGAGCAGAAAGAGATTCTCCGATTTCAAAGAGTGCAGCGTCGTCAAACAAGCGTTGGCGTTTGTGCAGTTGCTTACACAGTGAAAACAGAAATAGCAATAATGGAGATAAAATTAGTGTTCGTGACAATGGTGACGATAATAGTAATAATGATCATAATTGTGTAAAAGATCATAATAAAGATGATGATAATAATGTTGATAATGGTATTAATAATGATAATGATAATAATGATAATAACAAAAACATTAATAATAATAATAATGATGATGATAATAATGATGATAATGGTATTAATAATGATAATGATAATAATGATAATAACAAAAACATTAATAATAATAATAATGATGATGATAATAATGATGATAATGGTATTAATAATGATAATGATAATAATAATAAAATGACAATGGTATTAATAATGATAATGATAATAATGATAATAACAAAAACATTAATAATAATAATAATGATGATGATAATAATGATGATAATGGTATTAATAATGATAATGATAATAATAATAACAAAAACAATAATAATAATGATGATAATAGTAATAACAAGAGGAACGATAACATAATATGAATCATAACATCAGTAGCATCTGAAGGAAATGGCAACCGATGCAAATAAACTGCAGAAATCCCTTTTAAAAAAATGTAAACAAAGTGGGAATTCACTTACCATTTTTTCTCTCTCTCTTTTTTATCGATGATCTGTCTTCTTCGCTGGCCTTGGGGGGTCCGATTTCCCCCCCCTCCCCCCCTCCCCCCCTTTGAGCTCTCTCTCTCTCTCGCTTTGCCCCCCCCTTGGTATCCCTTATTCCCCCCCCCTTTGGTTTATTCCCCTTTGGTGTCTCTCTCTCTCCTTCCCCCTCCCCTCCCCCCTGGTTTCCCTTATCCCCCTCCTCCTCCCCCCTTTGTGCCCCCTTGGTCAATTTTTTTCCCCCTTTTATCAATCTCTCGCTTTTCTTCCCTTTTTCTGTTCTCCGGTCTCCTCCTCCTCCTCCCTCCCTCTCTTCTTTCTCTTTCTTTTCTTTTTTCTTACTGAATTCTTTCTTAGTTTTTTTTTCTCCTTTTTTTCTCTCTCTCTTTCGATTCCCTTTTCCTCTTCCCATTTGTTCTCTCCTTTTCTTTCTCTTTCGTTTATTCTATTTTTTTTTTCTTTCTTTCTTTTATCTCTTCTCCCTTTTCTTTCCACTTTTCTTCTCTTTTTCCTTTCTCATGTCTCTCTTTCTCCGCCCTGCCCCTCTCTCTCCTTTCTCGCTTTATCCTTCCCCCTTTTCTCTCTTCTCTTTTCTCTCCTTGTCCACTCCTCCTCTCTTTTCTGTTTTCTTCATTTCTTATTTTCTCTTCTCGTGAATTCTTTCCCCTTATGCGTCTTTCACCCTTTTCTCTTCCTCCCTTTCTCCCTTCCTTTATTATTTCTCTCTTCCTTGTTATTCTCTCCTATTCATTTTTTAAGATTCTTTTTCTTCTTCTGATTCGTATTTTTTTTTTCTTTTTGTGAAGATAATGATGATGAAAATAGTGATGATAATAGCCTATTATCATCACTATTTTCATCACCACTATCTTCATTAATAAATTATCCTCGCTATCATCTTTATCGAAACAGATTCTCATCAACATTCTTTATCACTGTTATCTTTATTCTCCTCGTTGTCTTCAGAATCATCATCATTTATCTTCATTTTCTCTATTTTTCTTTTTATTGCGTGTTCTTCTACCTCTTCAATTCCCGTTCTCCCCCCCCCCCTCTGTCTTTCCTTAATTTCCCTACGTCCTCCCTTCTGTTATACCCCTCCGCCTCTATGTGCCCAGAGTCCCTCCCTCCCCAGCCTCCGCCTTTACACCAATCCTCTTCCCCAACTTTCTTCCCCAACCCCCAACATGGGCATTCCCCACGCTCACTAATTCGCTCCTCACGCCCCCTCCTTCCTCCCCACCCCCCTCCTCAATTCCTCCCCTCCTCTTCCTTCCTCCCTTCCCCAATACCTCCTCCTCCCTCTTCTCAAACCCTTCCTCCCTTCCCCAATACCTCCTCCCTCCCTCTTCCCCAACCCTTCCTCCCTTCCCCAGCCACCTACCCTCCTCCCTCCTCTTCCCCAGCAACTTCTCCCTAACTCTCTCGCCTCATTTCCCTGAAACCCTCCTACCCTTCCCTTCTTCCCTTCCCAAACCCTTCCCTTTCCCCCTTTTCCCTCTCTCCCCTCCCCTTTCTTCCCCCTCTTCTCGCCCCTCCCTCCTTCCCCTTCCTTCCCACCTGCCTCAATCCAGATGCCAACCCCTTTCTCCTCCTCCCTCCCCTCACCCTACTCCTCCCCCTCCCTCCTTCTTCCATCCTCCCCCCTTTCCCAAACCCATCCTCAGCCCATCCTCAGCCCTCTCTCCCTTCTCTCTTCCCCCCTTAATCCCCACCTTCCCCAACCCACCTCCCCTTCCCCCCTTTCCCAAACCCTCCTCAACCCTCCAGCCCCCTCCCTTTCCCCCTTTCCCCCCTTACTCCTCCCCACTTCCCCCCAACCCCCTTCCTTGCCCCCTTTCCCCCATTACTCCCCACCTTCCCCAACCCCTCCACTTTCCCCCCTTTCCCCCCCTTTTCCCAATACTCCTCCCATCCTCCCCCCTCCCTCCTCCCCCTTTTCCCAACCCATCCTCACCCCTCACATGCCCCTACTCCACTCCCTTTTCCCAAACCCATCACTCACCCCACACCCCCTTCCCCTCCTCCCCCCTCCCTCCTCCCCCTTTCCCCAAACCCATCCACTCAACCCCTCCCTTCTCTTTCCTCAACCCCCTTACTTCCCTCTTGCCTCACTCCCACCTTCCTCAACCCCTCCCTTCCCCCTTTCCCCCCTTTTCCCAAACCCATCCTCAACCACAACCCCCTTCCCCTCTCTCCCTGCTGCCTTTTCCCAACCCCTATCCCTCACCCCACCCCCTCTTCCCTCCTCCCCCTTTTCCCAAACCCATCCTCACCCCCACCCCCTTCCCCTCCTCCCCCCTTTTCCTCAACCCATCCTCAACCACAACCCCTTCCCCTCCTCCCCCTTTTCCCAACCCATCCTCCCCCCTCCCTCCCTCCTCCGCCTTCCCCAACCCATCCCCCCTCCCTCCTCTCCCTATTCCCAACCATCATCCTCCCCCCCCTCAATCCTCCCCCTTTCCCACAAACCCATCCTCACCCCCACCCATCTCTCCTTACCCCTCTTCCCCTCCCTCCCTCCCTTTCCCAAACCCATCCGCCTCACCCCACAGCCCCCTTCCCCTCCCTCCCTCCTTTCCCCACCCCCAAACCCATCCTCAACCACAACCCCCTTCCCTCCCCTCCCTCCTCCCTCCTCTCTCCCTTTCCCCAAACCCATCCTCCCCCCTCCCTCCCTCCCCCCCCCTCCAAGTCAGAGTCACTTCCCCAGCGAATATTTTTACTCCAGCAGACGGCGACTCCGACCAGAGGAGACGACGGCGCTCGCTCGGGAGATAAATCAGGGAGAGGCAGCCGAGGAGGTCGAAGGGGGAGCTCTCTCTCCCTCTCTCTCTCTCTCTCTCTCTCTCCCTTTCTCTTCTCCTCTCTCTCTCTCTCTCTCTCTCTCTCTCTCTCTCTCTCTCTCTCTCTCTCTCTCTCTCTCCCTCTCTCTCCTCTCTCTCTCTCTCTCTCTCTCTCTCTCTCTCTCTCTCTCCCTCTCTCTCCCTCTCTCTCTCTCTCTCCCTTTCTCTTTTTTTCCTATCTCTCTCTCTTTCATTCATTCCCACTCTCTCTCCCTCTCCCTTTCTCTTTTTTTTCCTATCTTTCTCTCTCCCTTTCTCTTTTTTTCCTATCTCTCTCTTTCATTCATTCCCACTCTCTCTCTCTCCCTTTCTTTCTATCTCTCTCTTCCCTTTCTTTTTTTTTCCCTATCTCTCTCTCTTTCATTCATTCCCACTCTCTCTCTCTCTCCCTTTCTCTTTTTTTCTATCTTTCTCTCTCTCCCTTTCTCTTTTTTTCCTATCTTTCTCTCTTTTTTCCTATCTTTTTCTCTCTCCCTTTCTCTTTTTTTCCCTATCTTTCTCTCTCTCTTTCTCTCTATTTTCCTTTCTCTCTCTCTTTCTCTTTTTTTTTCTCTGTCTTTCTCTCTCCCCTTCACTCTTTTTCCTATCTCTCTTTCATTCATTCCCACTCTCTCTCTCTCTCTCCCTCTTTCATTCATTCCCTCTCTCTCTCTCTCTCTTTCTCTCTCTCTCTCTCTCTCTCTCTCTCTCTCTCTCTCTCTCTCTCTCTCTCTCTCTCTCTCTCTCTCTCTCTCTCTCTCTCATTCTCTCTCTCTCTCTCCCTCTCTTTCATTCATTCATTCCCACTCTCTCTCTCCCTCCCTTTCTCTTTTTCCTATCTTTCTCTCTTTCCCTCCCTCTTTCATTCATTCATTCCCACTCTCTCTCTCTCTCCCTTTCTCTTTTTTTCCTATCTTTCTCTCTCCCTCCCTCTCTTTTTTTCCTATATTTCTCTCTCCCTCCCTCTCTTTTTTTCCTCTCTCTCTTTCATTCATTTCTCTCCTCTTTCATTCATTCCCTCTCTCTCTCTCTCCCTCATTCATTCATTCCGCACTCTCTCTCCCTCCCTTTCTCTTTTTTTCTATCTTTCTCTCTCCCTCCCTCTCTTTTTTTCCTATATTTCTCTCTCCCTCCCTCTCTTTTTTTCCTCTCTCTCTTACATTCATTCCCACTCTCTTTCTCTCCCTCATTCATTCATTC
>NW_027213013.1:37500-45000 GCF_042767895.1 Penaeus vannamei | reverse complement strand
CGGGGAGATGTAAAGATTCTATCATGCCAAAATACATGTGATAGCAGTCTGCTTGAATTTGCTGGTGTAAAAATGGGCGTGAAGTCTGTGCCAGTCACTATAAACCAAGCTCTGAAGGCATTGGTGTCCTCTGAAATGTATATCCCGCTGCTGTTCATGTAAAGTTAAAGTTACAAAAAATTATTAATGTTTTGAGTTGTTGGGATAAAGTTGTGTGATAATAACTAATTGTAGAGTTGTTACGTCAAAATTTGATAAATGCCGTGTTTTCCAGCGGTAACAACAAAAGCAACGCCTCTCACATGACAGGAGTCGAGCAGGTGGTAAATATTTATCAAGTTGCCACATCCAGTACTTCAGATACTTCATGCATATTTGTACTTATACTGCACAGCACAACCCACCATAAGGTATCAAGAGCCATCTAGGATATTATATTCCAAAATACTTTGTACTGGTTGAAAAAGTAACTAATATACTAAAACATATACCATCAACCACAGCCATTCCCATTATGTCGCAGAAATGGGCTGAGCTTAACAATGCGTCTTGCCTCTGATCACAAGACAGCTTTGAGGGTTGTGGTACATCGTGCGACACCCTAATTGTCACTGAAAAAGATGGCTAGAGTTAATGATAATAACAATAATAATAATTTGGGGTTTGCTGTGACAGGCTCATGTGACACCAGTCAAACTGTGGCTTGTCTGTTTATTGTGCTTCTATAGATATATGAAAACAACTGCGGCAAAGGAGATCTGTTCTGCCTCAGTTGTCTTTCTGTCCAATAATTATACCGCTTATTATCTGATTTTTGTATTTATGATACAAGTGAATAAGTGATAATTGATGAATGAATGATAATAGCAAAATAAACAATTGATTAATTAATTAAGTAATTTTCTTCCTTTCTGTCTTTCATTTCATAGAGCTTTATCTTTACTGTACTTTTATATTTTTTATTTATTTATTTAATTTTTATTATTATTATTATTATTTATTTATTTATCTATTTATTTATTTAGTTTTTATTATTATTATTATTATTTATTTATTTATTTATCTATTTAGCTATTTATTTATTTATAATTTTGTGTGTCTGTGTGTGCGTGTTGGCTGATGTGAAAGGTTTTGCAATGAGCTTAATGTATTTACCTTGACACTAACTTATTGATTTTCTTTGTGTAACATATATTATTTTGAGTCGTATTCATTTTTTTTTTTTTTTCCTATATCCATATATATATATATGTATATATATATATATATATATATATATATATATATATATATATATATATATATACATACATATATACATATATACATATACATACATACATATGTATGTATGTATGTATGTATGTATGTAAGTATGTATGTGTGTATGTGTGTGTGTTTGTATATATGTATATATGTATATGTATATGTCTATATATATATATATATATATATATATATATATATATATATATATATATATATATATATATATATATATATATATATATATATATATATATATATATATATATATATATATATATATATATATATATATATATATATATATATATATATATATATAGGTATCCCTAAATGTTGCTTTTCACTTTTCTATTACAGCAGTCTGAATTTGGCATGAAACAATAATTTAATATTTTTCACGATAATGTTTATATAATTTCAGTCATCTGAATTTGACTGGTGCATATTTAGGACAGAAATTCTCATTTTGTTAAGCTTTATGTTGATATATTCATTCAGTCCACTAAAATCTTGCACCAGTTACAGGAGATGCTTGTAACAATAATATACAAGTTGTAAATAGTTGAAAATAACTATATCTTAGGGCAAATTACCGACAGTACGAAGACACACTGCATTGATTTCATATTTTTAAAGATATCTCAGTATCTTATATAAAACAACCTGATTTTGCTGTCTCTCTTAAAGGAAATAATACAAAATGAGTAGCGAAGACCCTACCCTAGAGAGACATTTCCGAGGACACAGGGATGTGGTCACGGCTCTCGACTTCAGCCCAAATGGCAAGCAGCTGGTGTCCTCTTCCTTGGACCACACAGTCATGGTCTGGAACTTCAAGCAACAAATTCGAGCATACAGGTTGGACTGCTTTTGATTTTTATGTATAATCCTTTCTGAGAATAATGTTTTTTAAAGATAAAGGAATTTGGGAGTTTGAGTTGTTGTGTGACTTTAATTTATGTAAAAAGAATTGTGATCGTTTTGCAGCTTTATTTCATTCCTTATTGTAGGAAGTAATGAGAATGAAAGAAAAACGTTTTTTAAAAGATTATATTTTTGTTCATGATATGAAAAAGTTTCAGAAGGGAAACACTATACAGATTTTATATGGTTTTCCTTCACAGATTTGTAGGTCACTCTGACTCAGTTTACGATGTCTGCTTTTCGCCGAGTGGAAACTTAATGGCCTCAGCCTCGCGGGATCGTACTGTTAGGCTTTGGGTCACAAACATTAGAGGTATTTATAAGTGTAAAAAGCATTGTTGCTAGTATAATCCTCTTGATTTGGCTTGCGGTATGGTTACCTGAAGAAAGTTCTTATACACCATGTATTATTTCTTGTCAAGGTGCTATCTGTCTCAAAACTACATTAAAAGTTATTGATGTTTAGTTCTATGACACATTTCTTTATTGTGACAGTCTGTGTGCAATTCAAGAAATACTAAAAGGCTTTCTTTCCCCACTGAAAGTTTTAGATTACAGCAAGACCAATCTTCTTACAGGTGACTCGACAGAGTTCCGTGCACATCATGCAAGTGTAAGGTCTGTCAGTTTCTCCCCCGATGGCCAGCGATTGGTGACCGGCTCAGACGACAAGACTATCAAGATTTGGAAAGTCCACAATCACAAGTTTGAGTGCTCATTGCCAACTCATACAAACTGGGTAAGTAACCAAGGTTCTCAATTATTTTCTTGATGAAATGGCCATAAAACATTTTTCTGTATTTGAAAGGGTAAATTTTTTTATCTTGCAATTTGCTAGATCACACTCTTTGAGTATGTTATAGTGTTTCTATGAACAAGAAGTGCCTGTCAAAGTATTTTTTCTTGTTATTGAGGAGGGATTATATATTAATGATTTTCTTAAAGATGTATATACATAAAGTTGTTACTTTGATATAAAAGTTCATTTTTCATTTTAGGATCGAATGCTGCAGCACATACTAATCATATTCGTTTACATTGAGTCCACTGTTGTTTTGTTTTCACTGAAACAGGATTATCACCAATGACAACTTATATATAATTCTTTCCATCAAGGTGCGCTGTGTTCGGTTCTCTCCTGATGGTCGAATGCTTGTGTCTTGCGCAGATGATAAGACTGTCAAGCTTCACGATGTCCAGTCAGCAAGCACACTTCACACTTTCCCAGAGCTCAAAGGCTCAACGACACGTGTTGCTTTCCATCCCTCAGGAACTTGCATTGCAACTGCTGGTTCAGACAGCTCAGTCAGAGTAAGTTTGCAGGATTTCTCGCATGTTCATATCTTTCTACTTCTTCACTTACTTTTCTCTTCTTTTTTTCTTTGTCATTTTTTTAATTACTGATAGATATGATTCAGATGATGTCAGATTAAAGAAGAAAAAAAAAAATGTTTTATGATATATAACTTGTTTGTTTTTTGTACAGATTTATGACATCCGTACAAGGAAACTGTTACAGCACTATGTTGCCCACTCTGGTCCGGTACATGATCTCTCATTCCATCCATCTGGTGGGTATTTGTACCTTCTTTTATTTGATTTTTCATGTTAATTAAGTCTAAAGGTATGATGGTCATATTGCTGACTTTTGAATACAATATTTTACAAAAGAGAATTATAGTTGTTATCTTTTTTATTGTTGGCTGAAGCTACCTTTGTAGCATCAGTAGCTTATGTAATGATATTTTTATTCTGTCACCTGTTTTGCATGCTAGAATATAGGCTTTTTGTAGATTAGAGTGAGATAAGTATGTGTGTGTTGTCAGAAATTGGGAAACTTAGATGGCCCGGAAAGTTGTACTTTTAACATTTCCTTAAAAGTTTAAATTGAACGAAATGGAAAATAATAATTATGAATAATGAATGAATAAAGAATAAGTACTGTGAAACTTTTCTTATTTTTATTCTTATTCTTTTTCTCCCATTTCTTGCAATTTAAACATTCTAATTGATCTTTCCTTGTTGTCCATTGCCAGGACACCTTCTCCTAACCAGCTCTGCAGATGGTACACTGAAGCTGCTTGACCTGCTTGAGGGACGTCCCATCTATACCCTGCACGGACACCAAGGCCCTGTCACATGCTGCGGCTTTGCTAGCAACGGAGAGTATTTTGCTTCTGGTGGAAATGACAAGCAGGTATAGTAGTGTATATTTTATGAATTTGTTTTATTTTATTTGATTGACTTAGTGTGTATCTATTTAGTATTTATTTTAGTGTGTGGATATTGCTGTTTGTGCTTATACTTACAGAGGGGAAGTAAAAGAATTGATCGATCATAGTTCTTTATTTGTATTTTTGTGTGTCTGGTTTCTATGTTTGTGTGTGTGTGTCTCTGGAATGCATGTATTTATGTCTGAACATCTATGTTTAATTTCTACATTCAGAAACTTAAAATTTGTTTCATATCCTATTAAGTTTGATCCCTGATTTCCATTCAGGATTTTTTTGTGAAGAGGGACTGTGTATCTTTTTCTTTTTGATAATAATGATAATGATATTAATAATGATAAACCATACTATAAAGACCTGCTTTACCTGCACAGGTGATGGTATGGAAGACCAACTTCGAGCCTGTGGATCAGTGTGAGAGCCTGGATGTGACACAGGACGTGTCTCACAGGCAGCCCCTAGATGTGACTGTCTCAGTGCCTGATGATTCGTCAGAAGAGGAGGAAGTTACTACTGTTGAGAGTCGTGGTGGAGCGAAAGGGAGATCCCATAGCAGCGACGTTAATGGGAACCAGGTGAGAGCTTCCTAGCAGTTTGTGGGTATGAAAGATGTATTACTGATAAAGAGATTTTACTTTCTTCCTTTTTGTCTTATTATTCTTTTTTCCTTTTCTTCTTCTCTTTCTGCTTTTGCTTTTGCTTCTTTGTTTGTTTCTTTCTTCTTTTATTTCTCTTATGTGTATGAATGGTGGTTTGATCATTGGAAACACTAAAGCCTGTGGTTAATAATTCCTTGTTATTTAGTCTAGTGCAGCAGTATGAGGTGCTTAGGTGAAAGTGTAATTATTTAGTATTACAGGAATTTTCCACTATCAAAAGTAATATGATCAGCCAAGGAGCCAAGCTTCTGTTATTGTCAGATTGAGTAAATATTTTAGTGTATATTGAATGGGCAGGCAAGGCCACCATTGATGCATATATCCCAGTATGGAAGGATCCTATTGATACCTTAGGCAAAACTTTTTCAATGTTAGATTCTATATTTAAAAGTATGGGTTCTAAGAAATGGGATCAGATGAATTTGATTTGGAGATGGTCTATAAAAGAAAATTGAATTTAGTTTCAAGAATAGGCCAATTAGATTCACATTTTAAGGGGTCATATATCCATGGACGGTATTATGACAGAGAATGTTATTTTACTGGGCATATAGATGTTTTGAGGCAATTGATTTAGTTAATTGTAATCCCTATACATTGATGACTGTCAAAGGATTAAGCATATTTACTTTTCTTGGCCTGAAATTTTCAAGTCAGTTATCCATAGTCATTGGACAGGTTCAGAGGCAATGAATCTTTCTTTGCTTCCTTTGTGGTATCCTGATTGTACTGAGACAAGTGTAGTACATAAGGCATTATAATGTTAAGTGAAGTGATTATTTTGTGATGAATTACATCTTTATTCTCATTCAGGCAAATATGTATCTGATAACTTGCTCCACGAGAGGATTCACTTTTTGAGTATGTGTCATTTTTAGAGATAAATATAGCAATACCATTCTCCCTTCAGAAAAATGGAGGAGGCAGCCAGGATGACAATGCAGCCACCCTGCAGCAGATGCAGAGCTCTCTCCAGCACATCATCACGCAGCTTGACACCTTAACCCAAACTGTTGTCATCCTCGAGCAAAGGCTGTCGTTGGCCGAGAACAAGATATCCGACCTTGCCAACAACCAGCGTGCGACTCGCTAAAGAACTGATCCGATACTAGTGTTGGTTAAAGATTTTGTAACACTAAGTAAGCTGACTGCAGTGTTACATAGTGCCTGCATATTTGTGATGGTGTTATTATTATCATTATCATTTATCTCTTTATTATTTTTTCTTTATTAATGATTATTATTTTTATTATTGTTATGATTGTCAGCCTTATAATCTTGATTATTATTGATATTGTTGTTATTATTATTATTATTATTATTATTATTAGTGTTGTCTTCATTATCATTTATATTACTCTAATCATGGTACTCATTGCCTTCCGGAAGTCGAAATTAATGGATGGCTTTAGACCAGTGGTGATAAGATGCATCAGCTAAAATCATGAGTATCTGATGCATAGTATTTAGTCCTTATAATGGCTTTATTGCTAATAATGTAAAGCACTTCTCTTTATATGCCATTGTTATACCAAAACAAAGATTCACTGTAACAAGCATTTGGTTTATATACTTAATACTGTGATAGTTCAAAAATAGGTTAGGGTTTAGCATTTGATGTTCTGAATTTCATTTCATTCCATATTACAAACTAATTATTTTTGAAAGAAGAAATTTGCTTCAGAAATTAATTTTTCATACTAAGAAAAGCATGTAGAAATAGACTGCATTTTTATATAGATATCTTAGATTAACAGAACTTTGTAGTTGGCAAAATCGTGTGGATTAGATCGCATACTGCCCAAACTTTTTAATTATCTCTTCATTAAAAACAATATTAATTGTTAGATTTTAAGAAGCATAAAACTTTGAAGCATTTAGGTACCTATAACACACACTTAGAAAACTGAAAAACTGGTTAACAAAGAATTCAGTAGTTTTGTAGATAGTAACTTCTACAGCATTTATCAAGTGACCTGATATGGTGTTCGGCCTTTGCCCAATTCCAAAACTGTGATGAAAATAGATAACAAAAGGACTATATTTTTCATAGTATTCTTTTCTATGTGAATTGACAACTTGTAATATCTCTTCAAGACTGTATTAATTAGTAAGAGATGATTAGACATGCATATGGGTCTTCTAATATCTCGTCTTAAACCTGGGAAGGTACAAAAGTAGAGAGTATTATTTAAAAAGGGGCATTTCCAATATAATTTTCTTCTTTGCTACAGATTTTAATTTTAAAAAATCTTAGAATTAGTACCACTAGTCACTTAGAGCAGTTAAAAAAAAAGGTCAGTGTTGCTCAGTATAACAACTGGGTATAAACATATTAACACATTACCCCCAAGTTGGTTTACTGGCATATTTAGTAAGAGTCTGTTTTGAAGTATGTGGTTGCATACATGCCAAAT
>NW_027213013.1:10000-25000 GCF_042767895.1 Penaeus vannamei | reverse complement strand
TGTCTAGAGGCTAATAAGTTGGAAAGTGAAGCTGAGTGAAAATAGCAACAATAAATATTGCTGACAAAGAATTTCTGCAATTACATGTCAAAGAGGCCCGACCATAAAATCACTTAAATCACTGTTATATACTGTCCAATACATCTAGATTAGTAAGTTCATTCCTAAAATTCAAGTCATCCACTCTAGAGAATGTGATATAACGAATTGGGCGTCTTCTTTCAGGAAGTTATTTTTTATCATATTAGAAAGTTAATTCTGAGCTTAATTTGAAGTAGTGTTCTTGATGTTAAAAAAAGAATCCACAGAAAAGAAAGGTGGAATCATTAAGTTGCTATTACCTGATAATAAAGAAATATTTAATTTGTTATAATGCTTGCAGCAAAAATGTTTGTGATAAGATTAAGGGCAACATCATATTTGTGATATAATTCACATTTTGGATTTGAGGCAGAAAAATAGATCTACCACTTATCTGTACTGATTTTTCATTTTGCTCAATTAAAATGTGAGTAAATAACAAAGAAATTTCTTCAGGTTTTTTGGTAAAGGGGAACTAATGATCTGTAGCACAGGAATTTGTTACTTCTACAAAGTGAGTTTAGCTTTTATTTTGACCACTGTAATTATTTCAGCCTTTGAACTTGACACTGGCACCTTTAATCCATTTTGGCTAAAGGTGAATCCACCAATATGTGTTTAATGTTCCACATTCTTTGCCAATAATAGTACTGTAGAGGTGCACACACACAAACACAAGCTCTTATACTTTTGACTGCATAGTCATTCTCTTTCTCACAAATGGTAAGAAAAGCAACATTGTAATATTATATAAGGGTGTAAGTGTAGATAATCTGGAAAGCATTAAAAGTCAAAATAACTTTTGTTCTTTATTTTTTTTTAGAATTTCATACAATCTCTTTTTTTCTATAAAACAGGAATGTACAATGAAGTTTGTTGAAGATGAACACTATTAGGAAATACAAGAAACAGGTTACAACTGTTCATTAGACGTCATACAAAGTAGATCTCACAATCACTTCATTATCATTATTACATTTAAACAATCAGTTTCTTCATTTGGGAAGGGTAACATATACAGAACTTAATATACATATTCTTTCAGCACCAATTTTTTTTCTTCTTTTATATATGAAAATTGTATATTATGCACAAAAGACAAGGATGGAAACAAAGAGAGAAAGAAACACCAAGCCATTAATGGAAAATTTTACTTTCCAGGTGTATTTCAAAATTTGCTTTAATTCAAGTGCTCTTAAAATAAAACTTCTTTCTTTAATCAACAGTAAGATAATTGTGGAGTGAATTAATGTTGACACTAATACAATTGATACTAGTGAATATTATGTACATATATACAACTATGCTATATACATTACTTTCTTAGTTGTCATAGATGTTCTTGCTATCCCTATTTCATGGGTTATTTCTTTCAGGAAACTGCGTCCTAAATATGTATATTTCTCTGAAAAGTTTTGACTCATAAACTGTATCTAAAGATATCATAAACATCACTATTGATTTCCAACTCAGTTATTGCACAGTGAACTTCGTTTGGTGAAAAATACCAGTGTAAATTAATTGAAATGTTAGTGAAATGTTATTTGTCTGGTGGATTGACTGATGGAGGTTGGGAAGAAAAAGTCCACTCCTTGAGAACTACATTTTTTGTTGGTAAGATCCTTAGACTTAGAATATCAGTGCCTATAATGTTTCGTAATTGATAACATTTCATGATAACTTGGTAAATTTTAAGTTATGCTTATGGAAAATGTAACATGGCACTGTATTACATGAAGTTCACTTATTTTTATTTAATTTATGGTGATATTTATTCTCCTATTAAATAAAAACTGTTTACTAATATTTTTTTAGATTTGTACTTTAGTAATGATTCAATACATATTGAGTATTCATACAATGCTATACTGTCTCCTGTAAATTCAATCTGTTTTGTAGTAAAATGGTTTGTATAAATTATCTTATTTTTCAATGTTCCCTATAAATAATGTAAACTTTTCTTTTTCATTTTGGTCTTGCCATACAGAACAGTTAAATACCTCTTAAACATTCAACATAATGGAACAGAAGACGTCTTTTGAGCAACATTATTTGCTAATTATATAAGTTGCTTTTGGTAACTAAATATATTTCTAAATTCAACATTCAACATGTTTGTCAGAAAAAAATTACAGGATATAAGCAGGTGATTGTCAAAATTCACTGACATACAAACTTAATAAAATAGAAATGAGACATAAGAATTATATGTGAGAACCCACAAAGGCCAGTGACCATGAGATGCTGCCTAGGCTACCACAAAATTATGTAATACTGACAATTTATTAAGAAGTATAATTTCTACTAGCGTTATAGAATTTACATTAGTATTCCAAAAGCATAAAATAGGGTGCATATAGCATGTAGCTAAGAACCGATTTCATATAGAAGAAATGTGAAAAGAACCACCAACGAGGTATGATAATAATTAACTACAAATTTATGTTACAAATTTCACGTGTCCCTAGGCTTTGAATGTTGCCCACTAATTCTTAACAATCTGTAACACATAGGCACTTCTCTGGGATCATATTAAAAGTAGCTAAGGCTGATATGTGATGCCATATTAAAATTCAAATTTATGTGCAAAAAAATTATGATGAAAGATTTCATAACATGCACACGATATATATCACCAATATGTAAAAAAATGAATGGAATTCCTATAAGGCAATATTAAATTGCCTTCAATATTATTTGTCAAAGGATACTAATTGTCAATTTCCTTTCAATTAATACACAGGGTCCGAAAGGTTAGCATTAAGTTCAAATGAACAAGTCATACAATGTGACCCCTTCCTTCTTGTCTCCAAGTGACAATCCACTGTAACAACATCAATTTCCAATGATCATTAGGTTTCTTCTCCCGTATGAAGTAAATCATACATCAAATACATGTAAAATTAATAGCAATGTTTATGATTTCATTATCAATGCATTGTTCAATAACACAATGTATACATATTCTGGGACACAGTTTTTCTAAAGAAAATTATCCTCAAAATAGGGACATCACAAGAATAAGACAATATAAAATTATACATGTCAGTGGTATCTAATTCATACATTTATGCAAAATACTCCTTTGTTTGGTATCAAATGTGGATTCTACCATCAGATATTGATGACAATTTAAATACATTCCATATAAAACTAGAATGACAAATACCACTACAGTAACATTTCTGGTATTTTAGTACTTTAATACAAAGTAAGTTTCATCACTCCACTTATCCTTCCCAGTAAAATAACAATTGACCAATGTGCAGTCCAGTTCAATTCCAATTTCACCACTCAGTATGGCTAAAGTGTGAACTGCCAGTTTCAATTCATGTATCCAAAACATACATAGAAGGATGAGGCATGTTTTGAATATACAAATCAGGGCAGTTGGTTCACACATTGGCAACACGGGTTGGTGAGCATGGAAGTGAAGGGTTCTGCAGATGTATTTTCTCATTATTCAAAATAGCATTGATTAATAATGGTCCAAATGAAAACAGTAAAAGCTCCTCAAGATAGACTAAACTTCAGTAGTTAAGCAACACAAGAATGACAACATCTTAGATTGCCAGCATCTGGCACGATAAAGGATGTGTGAAAAGAAAATGGAATGGCTGGGATTGGTTGATTATCAAAATTTTCTAATTTGCAAAACAACTTGGATTATTGGCAGTAAACCTGAAAGGGTAGATTTCCAAAAAGGCCAACAAGAGTACCTATTTCTAAACACTCGTAATGATAATTTCTTTAAAAAGAGAGAAGGTTTAATAGTAATGGACATAGCACTTTGACAGGCACCTTAACCCTGTGCAGTGAATACTCAAATAGCACTCTACATTTCCAGAGACGTGTTTTTTGAGGGGGGGCCAACAATGCACCAACAACTATTTGAACAGAAACGAAAAAGAATGAATGGAAAAAAAATACACAGCTGAATCTTACTAGGATGAAATGTTTACTCTGATGAATAATCGTTCTTCAAAGTCTTTCACAACACGTATTATATGGGAGCATTTACTGTGAGCACATGAAACCTATTAATTGACACATCAAAATCTGTAATAAAGAACTTCTTATGAAACCACAAACATATTAAGACATGGCATGGATCTCTTCTGTGACATTTACTGCATGGATACAATTAACAACACGAGTTTCGGGTACAAACACTTGAAAAAAAAAAAAATTATAAACATTGCTGTTCAAATATCAGACTGTCTGTGAAACCATTTCTAAAATTGCCACCTACCCTGAGCACTGCTAGTTTACATGTAACAAATATAAGATAATGGTGGTGCTTTTTTACACAGTTATCCCCATTTTAAAAATTTCCCACACAACTCTGCCCTTTATTCACTTCAATAAATAAAACAAGAATCACATGCAAATGATAATGCATTTCACATGTGGAGAAGGAGAATGTACAGGAAATATTGGACTTGCAACAAACATTCATTATGTGATGATTTATCATGTGAACGAACCATCAAACTAGAGTGCCTTTCTAATGCCTCCGACTGGGATTCAGTGAGAGAAACTAACAAGTCCCTTTCCTTGCCTCATGTGAATCTTAGTTCATAGCCACTCCTCGGACTGAATGTAATGGAAAGAAAAAGCTAAAACATATCCCTGATTTCATTCATTAAAAAGAAAAAATCTCACCACAACAGAATGTATTTTTAAAGTATATCACAAAATAATATAAATCTCAAGATAATTTGCCAGCTAAAATCTATCTAAAAAAAAAAAGAAAAAAAAAAGTTACTAAATATTTGCTATCATTCATGTCCCACTTCTTTTATCAACCTCGGCATATGACGGGAAATCTGCTATGTCAACGATTTCCTCCATTTTATACGATGGATAAAGGGCGTTTTGCCGTGTTCTCCTGTTCACGCCCTTTGAGTAACCATTCCAGTGGTTACCAGCGATTCCCACAACATCATTGGCTTTCAGAATCATCTCGTCTGATCTGTTGAGAAAATAGGAAAGTTAAATGAAACAAAATGCTTAAACATATACACATGCAAAATAAATGCCTCCTCCTCCTCAACAGATGCTGAAGAAACTTAAGGCTTCCAACATGAGCTATAATCCACTGTTATATTACATAAAACTATATTCTATTGCATAATTATATCACATAATGAACCATATTTATGTTGACAAAAGCAGAAAAAAAGGTATGAATGAGAATGAATATCTTCAAAGTATAAGAGAGATGTATCTGACTGCTTTCAAATGTATCTTCGTCAGAAATAAATGTATATCTCACAAAGATATATTCAAAACTAGTTAAATAATCTCTGGTGTTGTGCAGATATTCATTCTCAGTCATACCTTTTCCAGAATCATATCATAATATCATAGTGTGATATAATCCATAATCACTATAATAAACAATCAATGATATAATAACATATAGCCACAACCCTCACCAAAAGGCAATTATTCTATAGAATCACTGCCAGTTTACCAAAATAATACCAGTAAAATACTACTCAGAAAATAATGATGAAATACTTACTTGCGTGGAGTGTGTGGGAACCTCGCCTTCTGATTGTGTGCATTTTGTCCACCATAGTAATAAATATCATCCAGAGATCGGTAATAGCTGGATGCATCTGGATGTAAAGTCTGCATAATTTCATACGCTATACGACACACCTGTAATCAGACATAAAATTAATCGTAAACAGATGTTTTAAATACCTTGTGTATGACGTAATATGTTTAATGTCTATTGCATTAATATAAATATTTACTGCCTATTTCATGAATATAATTATTTCCTATCCAGTGCATTAATATAGATATTTGATGTCAATTGGATTAATATTAAATTATGCTTTAATTAATGAAAGTACTTTTGATCAGATAAAATTAATAAACATCATAAATGAAATATGAGTATCATCAGATATTTTCCATGAATTAATCTAAATTGCCAGGTGCGCAAGCAAATTGAATCATCTAAAAATTGTAAAGATTTCTCCTGCCACACTAGTTTGGCTCTCAGAAAAGAGTTTGCTTACTCTATAATCTAATTATAGCGATATAACCAAATACACATTAGCATTTTTCCCTAATGATTTAATCAGAGGGATCTCGGAGGGAGAAATCCTCCACTGGATAGCCAATGCCTTTCTAGAAATACGAATAACAACCCTCACTTTACCTGGGACGAGAACGTGCAAACCAGGTAATCTGTGAGAGATAAGAAGTGTATGTCTGCAATGATGCCCTTGAGCGAGGCATCCGTGTAGCGAGTCGCGACCGCCGCAGTTCGAGCGATGTTGGAGTCCCCGATGAAGGTGTAGTCGGGGAACCTGGAAGAAAGTGGCGCTGTTAAGGGGGGAGCTCTTCGGGGAAGTCCTTGTCTCACCGTGGGCTGAAAAACACTCGTCTCTCTCTTTTCAGTGTTGTAATATAGCTGTGATACCGTTAGTAGCAACAACAACAATAATAATAATAATAATAATAATGACAATAATAATAATAACACCAATAATAATAAGGAAATGATAACAATAATAATAACAATGATGATAATGATAGTGATAATGATAATAATAATGATGATAAAAACTAACAATAACAATAACAATAACCACAAAAAAAATAACAATAACAGCAACAACAACCCCAACAATCCCTCCTCCGACCACTAAAGCCAATGAAATGGATCCCCGATGGGAATGAGCCGAGACGACCGCCCGAACAAGACCCGACGTACTTCTTCTGGGCCTCGGTGATGACCGTGGGATCATCGGAGGCCAGATACACCCTCTTGACGACGTCGGGCTGACGCAGACTCAGCGCCTTGTAGTACTCCCCGACGTGCTTCATGTACTCGTCTATGGAATGGTAGGCGGCCTCCGTGCCGACCTTGTCCGTTCTCCGTACGTGCACTCTGAAAAGGGCGAGCGCTGTCAACTTCCCAAGCATTTTCTCTTTTTTTTCTGGTGACTATGGGCGTCATTGTAAAAAGGACGGATATGGGTATGTTTAAGAGTGTTTATGAGAAAGGGAAAGAGAGATAGATAGGGAGGGAGGGGGGATGGAGAGGGAGAGAGGAAGAGAGGAAGAGAGGGAAAGAGGGAAAGAGGGAAAGAGGGAAAGAGGGAGGGAGGGAGGGAGGGAGAGAGGGAGAGAGGGAGAGAGGGAGGGAGAGAGAGAGAGAGAGAGAGAGAGAGAGAGAGAGAGAGAGAGAGAGAGAGAGAGAGAGAGAGAGAGAGGGAGAGAGAGAGAGAGAGAGAGAGAGAGAGAGAAGAAGGAGGAGAAGGAGAGGGAGGAAAGGAAGAGGGACAAGCCAACACAGGAAGGAGCAAGCCAGGGCAAGCCAACCTACCCCACAATCGGCTTCTGGAAACCCAGCGAATCGGACATGCTATCCAGCATCTCCTGTGTCTTGGGCTGCGGTTTGAGCATGTACTTGAGGAACTGGCCGACCCACCAGGCCGCCGGGTCGCCGTGCAGCCGCGTCAGACGGTCCGAGATGTCCCTGGGGATGGCCAGGGGGAGGTAGGGCGGCCTCTGGGACAGCGTGTCGATGATGGGGAGGTCCACCACCTGCGTCTCGTTCGACCCTGTGGGAGCGGACGGGGTCAGGCGCGGGGGGAACGGGCGGGTGGGCGCGGCACGTGCAGCCGGGCACGTGGTGGGGCCTATTTACTAGCGATAATAGTTTAGGTTTATCATATCTGGTGAATATATGTAATAAGTTAATGTAATAAGTAGATAAATAATAGATGA
Organism: Penaeus vannamei; assembly: GCF_042767895.1. NCBI lineage: Eukaryota > Metazoa > Arthropoda > Malacostraca > Decapoda > Penaeidae > Penaeus > Penaeus vannamei. The sequence goes on along the minus strand of NW_027213013.1, from coordinate 17,161 downwards.
ACACACTCCCCCTAAACGCACAAACACACGACCTCCCCCCGACACACACACCTTCCCTTCTCCCTCACCGACCTGCAGACCCCTCCCGAAGACCCCTCTGCCCCACCCCACCCCAGCCTCGCGTACCTGGCCAGTGGGAGTGCGTGTACCCCGAGAGGTCCGTGCAGGTTTCGCTGAGCGGCTGGAACACGTCTTCCCAGCCGGCCTTGTTGTACCGCCAGCCGCGGGACTTGAGAATCAACGTCCTCTTGGTCCCGTAGGCAACGATGAAGCAGTAGACCACGTGGTGGATCTGGCACCCGTAGCCACAACCCTGGGGGGGGGGGGAGAGAAAGGGAACAATGAAACTTTTGCATAGATTAGAAGGGTAGGACATGATGAAAACCGCAAGAATTTGGAACGAAACTATTTAACTTACACGAATTGGGGAGGAAAGAGAATTAAAAATCATAAGAATTAGCATGGAAGGAGACATGAATAGGGAAGGAAAGAGAATTAAAAATCATAAGAATTAGCATGGAAGGAGACAATAAATATCGTAAGTATCAGAAGAGAAAAAACACAATGAGGACAGCAAGAACTTGGAAATAAAAACCATAAAAATCATAAGACGGGAAGGAAACCGAACTGGAATCATGAGATTTAGCACCGAGAGAGGCAGTCGAGATCGCAAAAATAAAAAGTAAAAGAAAGAGAGGGGACGGTAGCGCCTTCAGAAAATATGGAGACTCAACATTCAAAACAGAAACATTCTAATGATCTGCAAGGAAAGGACGTATATACTAAGGTCACACAGAACAGCAAGAATTAATAATAATAATAATAAATAAATAAACAAAATAATAATAATAATAATAATAGTAGTAGTAGTAATAATAAACAATATAAAGAGAGAACCTTCCTTCCAGACATACCCGACCGTATAGAAAGCTCGGAGAAAATTACCTTATTAAGGTTGCAGACCAATTTCCTGGCCTTGGCGCAATCTTTAGGGTGTTGCAGGGCGTGCAATCTGCGCTGCATAAGGGCGCTCAGGTCGGCCGCCTCCTGCTCACGCCACGTCCCGAGTCCGTCCAGCTGGCTCAGGCGAAGGAGGTCATACTGCAGGACCCTGGGAGGCGGAAAAGGAGAGGTCATGAGTGGGGGATGAGTCGAGGAGGATAGGTCAAGGGAGCTGAGTCGAGGAGGAGGGGTCAAGGGAGCTGAGTCGAGGAGGAGGGGTCAAGGGAGCTGAGTCGAGGAGGATGGGTCAAGGGGGATGGGTCGAGGAGGAGGGTTCAAGGGAGCTGAGTCGAGGAGGATGGGTCAAGGGAGCTGAGTCGAGGAGGAGGGGTCGAGGGAGCTGAGTCGGAGAGGCTGAGTCGAGGGGGATGAATCGAGGAGGATAGGTCATGGGAGCTGAGTCGAGGAGGAGGGGTCGAGGAGGCTGAGTCAAGGGAGTTGAGTCGAGGGGGATGAATCGAGGAGGATAGGTCATGGGAGCTGAGTCGAGGAGGCTGAATCAAGGGGGGTGAGTCGAGGAGGATAGGTCATGGGAGCTGAGTCGAGGAGGCTGAGTCAACGGGGTCATATGAGTCGAGGAAGCTAAGTCGAGGGCCCTTGTGCGTCGTGGGGAATTCCTGCTGAATACCCGGGCGTCAGAGGCTAAGTGGACGAGGGTCTGCTCTTCGCCGATCACGGACGAGCAATTCGCGAAAAAGGGCGATCAACAGCAATACGAAAAAACACATGAAAGGAGGAGGACGAAAATAAGGGAAAAACATCTTCAGAAATTCATCCCAACGAACCGAAAAAGAAAGGGAAAAAATAGTCTGTCAGCTAAAAATACCCCTTCTTCACCTTCAAGAAATCAAATGAAGCCACTTCCTCTAAAACTGAATGCGTAGATAGATAAACGAGTTAATAAATAAGCAAATAAATGATAAATAACAAACACACACACACACATACACACACACAAACGCACACGCACACGCACACGCACACGCACACGCACACGCACACACACACACACACACACACACACACACATATATCTGTATGTATGTATGTATGTATGTATAACTAAAGTATATATATAACTAAACCAATTAACCTCCCCTTCCTTCCCCTCCCCTCCCCCTCCCCCTCCCTCTTCCCCTTCCCTCCCCTCCCCTCCCCTCCCCTCCCCTCCCCTCCCCTCCCTTCCCCTTCCCTTCCCTTCCCTTCCCTTCCCTTCCCTTCCCTCTCCCCTTCCCCTTCCCTCTCCCCTTCCCTTCCCTTCCCTTCCCTTCCCTTCCCCTCCCCTACCCTTCCCTTCCCCTCCCCTACCCTACCCTACCCTACCCACGCACCTCACGTGGTCGACGCCCTCCTCCAGGACGCGGTCGATGTGGGCCGTGTGGTCCGAGAAGGCGTCCAGCTTCTTGCGGAGTTGCTGCAGCTGGTCCGCGACGTACCACCAGCCCTCCTGCACGCCGCGTTCCACCAGGCGACGCGTCTTCTCGAACTCCAGCGAGGGCGTGAAGTCCGAGGTGCCTGCCGGGGGCGAAGGGGGCGCGGGAGGAGGAGGAGGGAGAGAGGGGAGAGACGGAGAGAAAAATGAGTATGTTGGGATATATCTAGGATTATCATTTTTTTTTTTTTTTTTTTTGTGAAGTATATGTTTCAGATATATATACATGTATATATGTATGTGCACCGAACGTACCACCACCACTTCTAGGACAAAAGGAAAAGCCAAAAAAAAAAGTAGAAAAGAAAACAACTCCAAGCCAGTGTGAAGAAAAAGGAGAAACTCAAAAGGGGCATTCGTGAAAGTGTCTTTTTTGGCAATCTTTTATTTCATCTTTTATTTCATTTCTCTCTCTCTCTCTCTCTTTTTAACCTGTCTTGTGGTCAGCAGTTGCATCAGCCTGTTGTAACATACGCTGAGCGTGTTCCAGCTTCTTCTGCAGCTCCGCCACCATGGCCGTGTTGCCGTGCGGAGGCGCCGCCCCGTTCAGCGAGCTCACTTGCCTGCGGGAGAAGGGATGGTAATGGTAATGGTGATAATGATAATAATAATAATGATGGTGATGATGATAGTGATGGTAATGGTGATGATAGTGTTGGTAATGATGATTGTGACAATGATAATGATAATAATGAAAATGGTGATGGTAATAGTAATGATGGTGATGATAATAATGATGATAGTGATGGTAATGGTGATTGTGATAATGATAATGGTGATGGAAATGATGATGAAGGCAACGGTGATGATAATGATGGTGATGATGATGGTGACGGTAATGGTGATTGTGATAATAATAAAATGGTGATGGTAATAGTAATGATGGTGATGATAATAATGATGGTGATAGTAATGGTGATGATAGTGATGGTAATGATGATTGTGATAATGATAATGGTAATGGAAATGATGAAGACAATTGTGATGATAATGATGGTGATGATGATGGTGACGGTGATGGTGATAATGATAATAATAATGATGGTGATGGTGATGATAATAATGATGGTGATGATAGTGATGGTAATGATGATTGTGATAATGATAATGGTAATGGAAATGGTGATGATGGTGAAGACAATGGTGATGGTAATGATGGTGATGATGATGGTAATGGTGCTGATGACGATCATGATGATGATAGTGATGACACTTGATAATAACGAAAACGACAACAATGATGATTACCATTACAAAAGCCAACAACAGCAATAACAAACACAAGCACCATAACCACCATAATAACAATAATCACAACCTTCATAATCTTAAATCTTAATGACAAGATCTAACACGAAGGACAATAAAACTTAATAATGCATTAAAATTAATTAATCCTTTCTACGTCACGTAAACTTCTTCCCTTAATTGTACGTCAAATGTAAAACAGATTAACATTTTAAACATAATAAAATTAATAAAGATTAAAGATTAACATAAATTAATAAAATAAAGATTAACATAAAAAAATCTGGTTGTGAATGGCATTAACTCACATATTCACACGTCTATAGATCTATAAGCCTTTCTAAATTAAGCGAGTGTACCGTTGTTGTTGTTGTTGTTGTTGTTTTTTTTTTTTATAAATCCTTTTTTATTATGATCGTGACCATAGTTAACACAAACCGTCCGAATGCGATGATGTAGCCTTGACTTCGGATTAAGATGTCTGTAACTTATTTAATTAAACATAACGTCAGCGCCACAATTACATTTTTGCGAACATATCACTTTATTGAATTTTTTGTATAAATGCTTACATCATGGTGTACAGGTAATCACTGATAATTAGCGCCGATCTGAGCCGAAGCCATGACCGGCGACGCATTCGTGTCACCTGCGGAAATGGCGGCAGGTGACACTCGGACTGGGACTAGAATTTTAACTAATTTAACTAATTAATTTTCAACTAATTGAAAATATATAATACAATAACTAGAATTTTAACTAATTTAACTAATTAATTTTCAACGAATTGAAAATATATATGATAAAAATATATAATATAATAATATAAAATACGCCAATAACCCCTGCCCCCCTTCCCCCCCCCCTCCCCTCCTGCATCTGCATCAATTGGCAAACTTCTCAAAGAACAGAATCTAAGAACAGACAGAAATACTCCAATAACCCCTGCCCCCCTTCCACCCCCCCTCCCCTCCTGCATCTGAATCAACTGGCCAACTTCTCAAAGAACAGAATCTAAGAACAGACAGAAATACTCCAATAACCCCTGCCCCCCTTCCACCCCCCCTCCCCTCCTGCATCTGAATCAAGAGGCCAACTTCTCAAAGAACAGAATCTAAGAACAGACAGAAATACGCCAATAACCCCTGCCCCCCTTCCCCCCCCCCTCCCCTCCTGCATCTGAATCAACTGGCCAACTTCTCAAAGAACAGAATCTAAGAACAGACAGAAATACGCCAATAACCCCTGCCCCCCTTCCCCCCCCCCTCCCCTCCTGCATCTGAATCAACTGGCCAACTTCTCAAAGAACAGAATCTAAGAACAGACAGAAATACGCCTATAACCCCTGCCCCCCTTCCCCCCCCCCCCTCCCCTCCTGCATCTGCATCCATAGGCCAACTTCTCTAAGAACAGAATCCAAGAATAGATAGAAATACGCCAATAACCCCTGCCCCCCTCCCCCCCTCCCCTCCTGCATCTGAATCAAGAGGCCAACTTCTCTAAGAACAGAATCTAAGAACAGACAGAAATACGCCAATAACCCCTGCTCCACGCCCCCCCTCCCCCCCTCCACTCCCCCCTGCCCCCCTCCCCTCCCCCACTCAACTCCCCCTGCCCCCCCTCCCCCCCTCCACTCCCCCTGCCCCCCTACCCCCCTCCACTCCCCCCTGCCCCCCTCCCCTCTCCTACCCTCTCCTCCCTTCCCCCCTCCCTCCCTCCACTCCCCCCCTCCCCCTCCTCCACTCCCCCCTGCCCCCCTTCCCTCCTCCACTCCCTCCCTCCCCTCTCCTTCCCCCGGATGATGATGATAGTGATGGAAATGATGATGATAGTGATGGAAATGATGATGATAGTGATGGAAATGATGATGATGATAGTGATGGAAATGATGATGATAGTGATGGAAATGATGATGATGATGATTCCCTGGCCCGCGTGGGGGCGTCCTTACTTGGTGAAGTCCTGCAGCACCTGCCTAACATCATAACCCCCTAACATAACCCCCTCCCCCCCTCCCCTCCCCCTCTCCCCCTTCCCTCCTACCCCCCCTGGCCTGTGCGTGGGCGTCCTTACTTGGTGAAGTCCTGCAGCACCTGCCTAACATCATAACCCCCTAACATAACCCCCTCCCCCCCTCCACTCCCCCCTGCCCCCCCTCCCCCTCTCCCCCTTCCCTCCTACCCCCCTGGCCTGTGCGTGGGCGTCCTTACTTGGTGAAGTCCTGCAGCACCTGCCTAACATCATAACCCCCTAACATAACCCCCTCCCCCCTCCACTCCCCCCTGCCCCCCTCCCCTCCCCCTCTCCCCCTTCCCTCCTACCCCCCTGGCCTGTGCGTGGGCGTCCTTACTTGGTGAAGTCCTGCAGCACCTGCCTAACATCATAACCCCCTAACATGACCCTTCCCCCCTCCACTCCCCCCTGCCCCCCTCCCCTCCCCCTCTCCCCCTTCCCTCCTACCCCCCCTGGCCTGTGCGTGGGCGTCCTTACTTGGTGAAGTCCTGCAGCACCTGCCTAACATCATAACCCCCTAACATAACCCCTCCCCCCTCCACTCCCCCCTGCCCCCCTCCCCTCCCCCTCTCCCCCTTCCCTCCTACCCCCCTGGCCTGTGCGTGGGCGTCCTTACTTGGTGAAGTCCTGCAGCACCTGCCTAACATCATAACCCCCTAACATAACCCCCTCCCCCCCTCCACTCCCCCCTGCCCCCTCCCCTCCCCCTCTCCCCCTTCCCTCCTACCCCCCCTGGCCTGTGCGTGGGCGTCCTTACTTGGTGAAGTCCTGCAGCACCTGCCTAACATCATAACCCCCTAACATAACCCCCTCCCCCCCTCCACTCCCCCTCTCCCCCTTCCCTCCTACCCCCCCTGGCCTGTGCGTGGCGTCCTTACTTGGTGAAGTCCCTCCCCCTCCCTTCCCCCCTCCACTCCCCCCCTGCCCCCCCCTCCCCTCCCTCTCCCTCTCCTCCCTTCCCCCCTTCCCTCCTACCCCACCCCACCCCCTCCACTCCCCCCTCCCCTCTCCCCCTTCCCTCCTATCCCCCGGGCCCGTGCGTGGCGGCGTCCTTACTTGGTGAAGTCCTGCAGCACCTGCCTCCCCCCTCCCCCTGCCCCCCTCCACTCCTCCCCTCCACTCCCCCCTACCCCACCCCTCCACTCCCCCCTCCCCGCCCCCCCTCCCCTCTCCCCTCCTACCCCCTGCCCCTCCCCTTCCCCCGGATGATGATGATGATGATGATAGTGATGGAAATGACGATGATGATGATTCCCTGGCCCGTTCGTGGCGGCGTCCTTACTTGGTGAAGTCCTGCAGCACCTGCCTAACATCATAACCCCCTAACATAACCCCCTCCCCCCCTCCCCTCCCCCTCTCCCCCTTCCCTCCTACCCCCCCTGGCCTGTGCGTGGGCGTCCTTACTTGGTGAAGTCCTGCAGCACCTGCCGTATGTCGTCGTTCTGCTTCTTGAGGACGTCCAGCTC
>NW_027213012.1:17500-20000 GCF_042767895.1 Penaeus vannamei | reverse complement strand
TATATATATATAGATAGATAGATAGATAGATAGATAGATAGATAGATAGATAGATAGATAAAGATATCCCTGTTTTCATGGAGAGAGACAGACATGTACACTTGCACATGTCTAGGAGTGCCAAACGTATATAGAAACTACTGAGCAGTGTGCGTGTGTCTGGGTACGTGTATGGGGGGGGGTGGCAATGTGTGTGTATTTGTTGGGGGGTGTTTGGGGGGGGTCATGTGTGGGACGGGACGTGTGCGTGTTTGTGTGTGTGTGTATGAGAGAGAGAGAAAGAGAGTGAGTGAGAGAGAGAGGAGAGAGAGAGAGAGAGAGAGAGAGAGAGAGAGAGAGAGAGAGAGAGAGAGAGAGAGAGAGAGAGAGAGAGAGAGAGAGAGAGAGAATAACAATGAATATAACAATAACAGCAATAACAAGGTACAGGCTTTGACAAAAAATCAAATTTACCTTTCTCTTTTGAATTCAATTACTCCTTTTATCACTCATTCTTCCACTGTATATCATTCGTAGAGAAGTTATAAAGGTTGAACTTAATTTTAATAAAAGCTCTTCATTTTTTCTGAAGTAAAAAGGAGTACTAAAGAATTTGGCGTGTTTACCCTAAAAGGCACACAGGGCGTAGACATTTACAGCATCTCATCTCCGCCGAAAAAGAAATCATAAAATGGTCAAACTTCCCTGAACAATGGTGCAAATACAATTGTTCATTTTGCAAAGTCTTTTCGTACGTTCCGGTTGCCCTGTCGTTGCATTAAGCTTTTGTTTTCATTCACTTTTCGAGACTTGTTTTGGATCGAGGTCCGTTTTCTATGAGCGCTTTTACTTCCCATTTTCTTTCATTCGCTGTCGTTGCTTGTTCGCTCTACCCCCCCCCCCCGCCCCTCCCCTTTCCTCTACCGCCGTCACCTGTCTTCTCTTTCTCAAATAATTTTCATTATTCTTCTTTGTCATCTCCATTGTTCTCTCCCTTCTATTCATACGATTATTTTTTCTCTCACCTCTTCATTCATTCTCCAAAGCAAGAGTGTTTTCATAACGCCCATTTTTTTTCTCTCTCTCTCGCCATCTCTCTTTCTTTCTTTTTTTTTATCCTTCTCATTAAGTCTAAACATGATCATTGTTAATGGACCCTACTATGTTTAGCATATTTTATCTTCAGTTAGTTTCTTTATGAGGAAAGTGATTTACATATGCATGTGCATGTGTTTTACGTCTACATGTATATGCATGGCTGGTCTTGGATGAACACGGGGCGCCATTTGTATCAGCTGTGCATGGCCAACTTTTGTCCGATATTTACATGTGCAAGATATCATTACCTTTCTCACATTGTTGATCAGGGTTGAAGTTTCAATTTACTCATATACTCATTTCCGTCGCATATTAAGCGGGGGATTGTTGAAAAAAGGGTGAAAATATTGAAAAAAAGGCGTTTCTAGGTTAAGTTCCGATAATGGCCGCGCTGATGAGTTCGGTGCAGATGACCGCGCGTCTCTCGTTACTTACAAAAGAGAATCGCTGAATATATAGTAAGTCAATAAGTAAATAAGTGGTTTCAGAGAGCGCCCTTACTTGGAAGATGTTCCTGACTTTCTTGGAGAGGAGCTGTTTGTCTTCCAGCGTGCGGGTTGTTGGCAACACTGAGTGGAATGAAGGCGAGTGTTCCCAACTGCCGCTCCCTTTAATGTAAACATATAGGTGTGTGTGTGTGTGTGTACGTGTGTGTGTGTGTGTGTGTGTGTGTGTGTGTGTGTGTGTGTGTGTGTGTGTGTGTGTGTGTGTGTGTGTGTGTGTGTGTGTGTGTGTGTGTGTGTGTGCGTTTGTGTGTGCGTAAATGAACGTGTACTTGCGTGTGAAGGCGTGATCGTATATGTGTAACTGCCTGTATGAAATTATGTATCTCTGGGTATGTGATTCCTAAACGTATTTACGCGCCCCCTACAACACACCCACACCCACACCCTTACCCGCCCAGCCAACACCACAACCCACGGTATCCCATTCCCGAGCCCACGCTGTCACAAAATTACACCCCTCCACGACACAGCCTCCTCCAGAACCAGGTGTATCAGCATGTCCGTCGGTTCATGATGGTTATCGCGCATCGGGCAGTACTGGCCGGCGCGACATATATGGCCCACTTTAATAGTTTGTTTAATATGATCTGGACTGATGCCTAGGCCATATACAGACCGGCCGGGCCATATAAAGTGGAGGACGCCCTTATATGTCATTTCTGAACGTCATTTTGACAAATCTCCGAACGCATTTGGCAAATTCACCTGTTTCAGGTGAAGAGTCAAAACACCTATTCCCCCTCCCCACCCATCTCCCTTAACCCCCACCCTTTTTAAGCCTGCCTTTCCCCTCCTTGCCTTCCCGCCTCCCTCAAAACCCTCCCTCTGTCCCTCCTCCCTTCCCATCCCTATCCCTCCCAACCCTCCCCTCCCTCTCCCTCCTCCCCTCCCCCTCCCCTCCCAGCCTCCTTAAACAC
>NW_027213012.1:0-10000 GCF_042767895.1 Penaeus vannamei | reverse complement strand
AGAGAAAGGGAAGAGAAAGTGATAAGGGAGATGGATAGAGAGAGAGGGAGAGAGGAACAGAGAGGGGGAGAGAGCGATAGAGAGAGAGAGAGGGAGAGAGAAAGGGCGGACGGAGTGGGATGTAAAGATAAGGGGGGGGGGAAGGAGAGACAAAGATAGAGAGAGAGAGAGAGGAGAGAGGAGAGAAGGAGAGAGAGAGAGAGAGAGAGAGAGAGAGAGAGAGAGAGAGAGAGAGAGAGAGAGAGAGAGAGAGAGAGAGAGAGAGAGAGAGAGAGAGAGAGAGGAAGGAGAGGGAGAACAACTAACATTCGTAAAAAACACAAACACTCGAAAACAAACATAGTTACTCTGAAGGATTACACACATACAAACTCAACACAAACAGCAAATAAACACATAGAAAAAACAAGCATAGGAAAAAAAAGCAAAAAGAAAAAAAGAAGAAGAAAAAAAGATAAAAAGTCAGTAAAGATAAAACGATCAAAGACAAACAAACAAACACACAAAATATGAAAAAGGAGAAATATATAAATATACAAATAACCTACAAATACTAAAAATGCAAACAAATATAGGCCAAACACACACGCAAAGCCAAACAAATACAGAAGACATACACTTGCATACCCAAAGAAACACAAAACAAATACATACAAACCTCAGCAAATACAAGCAAACACAAAATTGCAAATAGAACACAAACAAAAGCATAAACACAAAACAAACATCAACACAAACAAACACAAAGTAACAAATAAAAAACAAGCACAAAAACAAACACGTAACAAACACGAACCACGCACATACAAACCTCAACAAACACAAACAAACAAACACAAAAGAAGCACATACAATCCTCAACAAACACAAACAAACAAACACAAACACAAAACAAACACAGGCCGATGTACAGTACACTCCGCAGCAAAACTCATCATCAGGGCAAATATTTGTACTAATATGGACTAGTCAGGATAATAAGTTTAGGGGAGGGATGGGGGGGGCCTAGTGGGGGGGGGTAAAAGAGGGGGAGAAGAGGGGGTAGGGCGGTGGGGTGGTGGGGGTAGGGGGTAAGAGAGGAGGAGAAGGGGTAGTAGGGGGAAGGCGGTGGGGTAGTGGGGGTGGGGGGATGGAGTGAGGGAGATGGGATGGGGAAGTGGTGGGGCAGTGCAAGAGGGGAAGGGGGGATAGGGGGATGGTGTTGGGGAAAGGGAAGTGGGAGAGACGTAGAAGGAAGAGGGAGAAAGAGGGGGGAGGAGAGATGTAGGGGAAGAGGGAGAGAGTCGGGAGGAGGAGAGAAGGAAGAGAGAGGGAGAGAGAGGGTGTTGGTGGAGGAGGAGGAGAAAGAGGGGGATGAAGTAGAAAGAAGGAAGACGAAGAGAAGTAAGAGGAATAAAGAAAAATGCAGGAAGAAGAAGAAGAAGAAGAAGAAGAAGAAGAAGAAGAAGAAGAAAGAAGAAAAGAAAAGAAAAGAAAGAAAAGAAAGAAAAGAAAAGAAAAGAAAAGAAAAAAGAAGAATAGAAAAAGAAAAAAAAGAAGAACAAGAAATAGAAGAAGAGGAAGGAGTTATAAAAGCAGGGCGGGGGAGGGGGAACGGAGGGGGGAGGGAGGGGTAGTGAAAAAGAGGGGGGGGGGGTCATTTTTATAGCACCGCCTCCCCAACTTAATTGGCGATGTTCTATTTAATGGAGCAAGTTGCAATCTTCTCACTCCAGCAAGATAAAGACCCTATTAATGTGATAGTCATTATATCAAAAAAAAAAAAAAAAAAAAAAAAAAAAACATTAATTCATTAATTGAATATTCACTTCGATAAAATATTTACCTGTGGGCAGAAAAGAAAAAAAATTAATTCATTAATTGAATATTCACTTCGATAGAATATTTACCTGTAGGTGAATATTGCAGTTTATTCTTAATGGGTATAATATGAATGAAAACAACATCTACAACATTAACAACAACAAACATCAACAACATCAACGACAAAATCATCAACATCATCAACAACATCAACAACAAAATCATCATCATCAACAACATCATCATCATCAACAACATCAACAACAACATCATCAACACCACCACCACCACTACCAACAACAGCAACAACAAACCACAGCATCAACAACAACATCAACAACAAAATCATCAACAACATCATCAACACCAACATCATCACTACCAACAGCAACAACATCACCACTACCAACAGCAACAACATCAACATCATCAACAACAAAATCATCAACAACAACAACATCAACACCAACACCACCACTACCAACAGCAACCAGTACCAACATCAACAACACCAACAACTATGCTTATCTAAATTAATCTTTATAATAATGGTTTCCGCCGAGAGAGACGAATGGTTCCAAATACACTTAACTGTTATTTGTAAGACGATACAGAAGGAGTTCCAGAAGACAAATGACTGCCGGCTGACCTCTTATAGAAATATATATATATATATATATATATATATATATATATATATATATTTACACTGATGAATAAATACAGTATGTTTTGGCTTAATTAAATGAGAGAGAGAGAGAGAGAGAGGGGGGGAGGCAGACAGAGAGAAAGGGAGAAAGAGAGAGAGAGAGAGAGAGAGAGAGAGAGAGAGAGAGAGAGAGAGAAATAGACTGACAGATAAACAGATAGACAGATAGATAAGGGACAGAAAGTGAAGAAAGAGAGAGGGAGATAATAGATAGACAGACAGATAGATATAGATACATAAATATAGAAAGAGCAATTATATCGATTCCAATTTCACTTTTCTCGCACCCCTCCCCCCCCAAAAAAAAAAGAAAAGAAAAAAACAACTCAAAACCTCACCTTATTTTGCACCTTCCCCTCCCCCCCCAACCTACCTCACGAAAGATCTTAAGCTGCCCCAACACGACGGAACTTCACTTTAGGAGAATCTCGCCTTATATATCCAAGCGCCTAAGGGCCATACCCCAATGCCGAGTCGTGGTAATCTGACCCTTATAAAAACGAGGCCGAAAGGTGAGAGTGGCGGTCTCGTGATGCAATTACACACTAACGATGCGACAACCCTATGTTTGGGGGCAATTAACTCATTGTTATGGATGGGAGATGAATATTGTATACGCTCTAGACTTTGGACTTGGACTCTCTCCCGTCTCTCCCGCGCAAAGCTTGAATATTCATGTGTTATTGGATACGTTATAGATATCGCCTTGCTCACTGCCGCAAAAGCTAGGATTCTATTTATTTATTTATTTTTGTTATTAATTTTATTATTATTGTCTTTTTTAATTTTCGTTCTTCTTAAGCTTTGAATCAGTTGATGTTTCATATTCTGTTTATACTATGATACCTCAACGAACATGATATATGGCTAGTTTTCATTATGAAAGAGAGAGAGAGAGAGAGAGAGAGAGAGAGAGAGAGAGAGAGAGAGAGAGAGAGAGAGAGAGAGAGAGAGAGAGAGAGAGAGAGAGAGAGAGAGGGGGGAGGGAGGGAGGGAGATAAAAAAAAGAGAGAAAGAGCGAGAGAAAAAGCAAGAGAAAGAACGAGAGTGAGAGAGAGAGAGAGAGAGTATTAGAAAGAGAGAGAAAGAAAGAGAAAGGGAAAGAGGAAGAAAGATAAATTGAAAGAGAGAGAGAGAGAAAAAGAGTTGTACCATTCCTACAACTCCACCACATACGGCGACAAACAACGCCAAACCAACAATCACTCTCTCTTCATTTCCCGCCAAAATTATTCCCCCGTTCTGATCAGCTGATCACCCGAATCACTTTTCGTCCGATGGCGTCCACGAATATGATAATTAACTTGTTGCTCCTTCGCTCATCACAGCTTTTATAAAACCCTTTGCCTCCGATAGTAATTAACCATGATAATTATGATGATTAACTTGATGCTTCTTCGGTCATCACACTTTAATAAAAATGCAAGGTCATTTAACCTGAACGGAAACAGGTTTTTCCGGGAAGGAAAGACAAACAATGCGTAACGAATAAATATCAGAAGGATAATATATTTTACAAAAGAGAAAGAGTGGAGAGAAGCGTACACGTGATAAAAGGATGGATAAGAGAGAGAGAGAGAGGGGGAGGGAGATAGAGGGAGGAAGGAGAGGGAGAGTGGGGTGAGAGAGAGAAGGAGGGTAGGAAGGATAAGAAGAGGAAATAGAAAAGAAGAAAAAGAAAGAAAAAAGAAATAGCAAGAGAAAAAGAAAAAAAGGAAGAAGGATAATTAGAGAAAGAAGAAACTGTAGAAAAATGAAAATAAGAATAAAACGAGAAAGAGAAAAAGAAAGAGAGACAGCAAAAGGAAAAAGAAAAAGAAACAAGAAAACAACAACAAGAACAACAACAACAGACCAATTTCACCTCAATTTAATATTCGTCCCCTCGTGCGCGTGCGTGCGTGCGCATCTGCCACTCGCATACAGAAAAAGTCAACCATAGTCATAATTTCCGATGGCGCCAACCTCGACTATCAGAATCGTTCTTTTAGCTTTTGGGATGACGAACATGGTGCATTTTTATCATTATCATTATTATCTTATTATTATTATTATCATTATTATTGATATTGTCATCCTGATCCCATTATTATTTTTACCATTATTAGTTTGTATGTGAAGATACATGCCCTAGAAAAAGCTTTTACATATTTTGGTGGGTAGATTGGCAACAGATTTCGGGAAAGATAAAAGTTGCCTTAAAAAGAAATGAATAGAAAAAAAATGTACCAAGATGAAGGCTAGCTAACCTCAATCGACGCTAAAAAAAAGCTATATTTATTTATATCCAGAAGGAACGATAACCGGCCACTGCACTTCCTTAAAGAAACAATCATTACATTCGCCTCAGAGAACGACCATCATTTTCGCCGTAAAGAACGACCATTATCCCTCGCCTTAAAGAACGACCATTATCTTCGCCTAAAAGAACGACCCTCCTTCTCGATCGCGGAGGCTAGCGCGCGAGCCTCGAGGGACCCTCTGGCGCGAAGACCAAGATGGCGTCCCCCGTCGGCGCGCGCTCGCCCCTTATTTCGCGCGGCCTTTAACACACGACGTGCAAATGGATCCCTGGCCTTATGACGCGCCGCTTATAAGGCCCTCCAATATAGAGTGATTAATAATAAACAGCCTTTGGCCCCCTCTCACTGCGCCGCGCGAGTGGGGGCGATACAATCCCATCCCGCGGCGGGACGTAAGGGCCATCCGCGCGCGTGAAAGGGACCGCGCCGACGACCTTATCGGCGGAGGGGCGGTTGGCCTGACCTGCCACGGGAAGCCACTGATATTACGTTGCCTTAAATAGGAATATTCACTGTTATCAGCTGTGCCGTATTTGGGACGTCGGGACGCCTTCACTGTGTGGGGCGGAGACACATAGGTTAGGGGAGGACAGGGGGGAGGGCTTGGGGGGAGGGCTTAGGGGAAGGGGGGTGGAAGGGGAAGGGCCGAAGGGAGGGGGGATGAGGGGGGAAGTGCCGAGGGGAGGGGTTGAGGGAAGGGCCGAGGAGAGGGAAGGACCGGGGAAGCAGGGGTAAGGGTGAGGGAGGGGAAGGGCGGAAGGGAAGAGGGGGAAGGAGGGGTGAGGAGAGGAAAGGATGACGGGGAGGAAGAACCCTGGGGGAGGGAGGGGGAGGGAGGGGGAGGGGAAGGACTAGGGAAGGAAGGGTGAGGGGAAGAGGGCCAAGGGAGGAAGGGATCGGGGAGAAGAGAAGGACCAAGGGGGAGGGAGGGGGAGGGGAAGGAGGAGGGTCGAGGCCGAGTGTTGTTATACAATTTATGTTGCAAATATAGTTGTTCGACTTCAAGAGGCTTGTTCAAAAAGGGAGAGAGAAAAGGATGGAGAATGTGATTTGGGCAGGGAGGGAGGGAGGGAGAGGAAGGAGGGAGGGAGGGAGGGAGGGAGGAAGGAAGGGAGGGAGGGAGAGGAAGGAGGGAGGGAGGAAGGGAGGGAGAGGAAGGAAAGAAGGAGGAGGGAGGGAGGGAGGGGAAGGGAGAGAGGAGAGGGGCAAGAAGGAAGGAGTCGAGGGAGGGATGGAGAGAGAGGGAGAAGGAAGGGAGGAAAGGACTGGGATTTTTATCTTTTTTATTTTACATCTTATGTAGAGAAAGCAAAGAGTTTTTCACAAAGAAGAGAGAGGCAGGGAGAGAGAGAGAGAGAGAGAGAGAGAGAGAGAGAGAGAGAGAGAGAGAGAGAGAGAGAGAGAGAGAGAGAGAGAGAGAGAGAGAGAGAGAGAGACAACACACCCACACACAACAACACCAACACCAACACCAACAACCAACCTAACCAACCAGAGACACCCCAACCAACCAACCCCCTCAAAAAAAAAAAAAAAAAAAAAAAAAAAAGCAGAATCCCCACCTCCCAACCTGCCACCACTATACCCATGTTGCAGGTCGTGCCCGCCGTAACCCCACATGGCCGCCGATGCCCAAGTTGAGCGGTTCGACTCAAATCGTCGGTTTTGGGTTCCCGGCCCAAACTCGTTCCGGGGGGGGGGGAGGCGAAAGTCGTGCTCCGGTCGTTCTGGGGTGGAGGGGGTGGTGGAGGGGAGGAGGAGGGGGGAAAGGAGGGGAGGAGGAGGGGGGAGAGGAGGAGGAGTTGGAGGAGGAAGGGGGAAGGGAAGAGGAGGAAGGGGAGAGGGAAGAGGAGGAGGAGGGGAGGAGGAGGAGGAGGAGGGGGAAGGGAAGAGAAGGAGGAGAAAGGAGGAGGAGGAAGGGAAGGAAAAGGAGGAGGAGAGGGAAGGGAAGAGGAGGCTGGAAAAGGAGGAGGAGGAGGGGAGGAAGGGAAGAGGAGGGGGAGGAAGGGAAGAGGAGGAGGAGGGGGAGGGAGAGGGGGAAGTCTATCCTCGTTAAAGACATGAACGAAAGAAAATTGTCCCGCATTATCTTTCTTATATAGCGAAGGGGGGAAGAGGGAAAGGGGGAGGGGGGTGGAAGGGGGAGGCGTGCGTCTGTCTGCGTGTGCGTGTATTGGGGGAGGGAAGGTGGATGATTTGCATGTGTGAGAGACAGACAGACAGACAGACAGACAGACACACACACACACACACACACACACACACACACACACACAGAGAGAGAAAGAGAGAGAGAGAGAGAGAGAGAGAGAGAGAGAGAGAGAGAGAGAGAGAGAGAGAGAGAGAGAGAGAGAGAGAGAGAGAGAGATAGAGAGAGAGCAAGAGAAAGAGAGCGAGAAATAGAAAGAGAAAGCGGAAGAGAAAAAGAGAAAGACATACATGCAAGAGAGAGAGAAAAAAATAGAAAAAAAGCGAGAAAGAGAGAGACAGACAGACAGACAGAGACCTACATCGAGAGAAAGACAGACAAACAGACAAATAGACACAAGAACAGAATAGCGACATCGAGACACACACACACACACACACACACACACACACACACACGCACACACGTGATCTGTCTACACTAATCCCAGTCCACCTTCTACACGTAAACATTTATATATCTCACGCGTCTTTGTCTCAAAAGATTGCATTGTCGCCATTGCATAACCGGTTCTTCGGCTTCGACCTTAAGGAGGCACGTGTGTCATACATTAAGATGCGCGAAGAAGAGGAGGAGGAGGAGGAGGAGGAGGAGGAGGAGGAGGAGGAGGAGGTGGAGGTGGAGGAGGAGGAGGTGGAGGAGGAGGAGGTGGAGGAGGAGGTGGAGGAGGAGGATGTGGTGGAGGAGGAGGAGGGGGAGGAGGAAGAGGAGGAGGAGGGGGAGGAGGAGGAGGAGGAGGAGGAGGAGGGGAGGAGGGGGAGGAGGGGGAGGAGGAGGAGGAGGAGGAGGAGGAGGAGGAGGAGGAGGTGGTGGTGGTGGTGGTGGTGGTGGAGGAGGAGGAGGAGGAGGAGGAAGGGGAGCTGGAGGTGGAGGAGGAGGATGGGGAGGGGGAGGTGGAGGTGGAGTTGGAGGAGGAGGAGGAGGAGAAGGAGGAGGAGGTGGAGGAGGAGGAGGTCTAAGAGGAGGGAAAATAGAATAGGAAGATCAAAAAGAAGAAGAGGTATGCACTTCTTTCTCATACTTTCTCATTTTTTCTTTTCATCCTCTCTCTCTCTATCTCTTTATCTCCTCCTTCTTGTTCTTCTTCTCTCCCTCTCTCTGTCTCTATCTGTCTCTCTATCTTTCTCTCCTCCTCCTCCTTCTTCTCTCTTTCTTTCTTTCCCTCTCTTTCTTACACACACACACTCACCTGACTATTACTACTGCCAGTACTACAGTAGCATCATCATCAACATTACTGCCTCCACTATCACTACTATCACCACCGCCACTGTTAGTATTTATGCCAACATATCACTACTATCTCTGCTGCTGTTACTACACAGCATTAATGTTCATGGCTATGTTAATGAAATGATAATGAGGTCAATGACGATGTTAGTGTTGATGCCGAGGAGGATGTTAGCGTCTGATGATGGTAAGGATTCCAGTGAAGGCGGCGGGGATGGGGAGCTGTGATCATGATAAGGAAACGGGAGCCACGAGTAGGGTCTAGCTTTAAGATGAGCGGGAGGTCGGCTGCGGATGCAGCTCGGCCTCACCGCGAGGCTGCTGCGTCCTCGCCGACCGGCAAGCCTTTCCTTGACTCGCTCGCCTGAGCCTTTCTCCTCTGACTGACGCCTTTTCCCTCCGCAGGGGCCGCCGGCGGCAGCGACTGTTCAAGCTGAAGTTCCACCACCAGGCGCTCCCGCCGGAGTACCTGGACCACTACGAGGCCAGCCTCCGCCAGGAGCAGCGCGCCGCGGCCGCCGCCTCCGCCAACTCCTCGCCCGCCTGCACGCCCACCACGGCCCGCCACCCGCGCGAGGCCCTGGGCCCCGAGGCCGCCCCTGCGAGGGACGCGCCCGAGGGGGGGCTGCAGGGGGGCGTGCCCCGGCCCGGGCGCGGTGGGCGCGGGCGCGGGCGCGCGCAGCGCAACTCGCGGCCAATCACCATCCACGAGGCGGGCGCGGGGGCCACGGAGGCGCTGCTCAGAGACCTGCTGACGCGGCCGCACCTGCAGCAGGCGGCGCTGCAGCACGTGGCCTTGGCCCGCGCCCAGTCCGTGCCCTCCATCATGCTGGCCAGCCAGCAAGGGGCGCGCAGCCCGCCCAGCCCCGGAGCGGCCGCCCAGGAAGAGCAGCTGCCGTATATGGGCGAGATGCTGCTGGACGCGCGGCCGCGGCGGGGCAGGAAGCCCAAGAAGGCCGACATCACGCACCTCATCTCCAAGAACTACGGCTTACATGGCGCCGGCCTGGGCGTCGCCGGGGCCATGCATGAGCAAGTGGCCATGCAACACCCGGACTATTCCCTGCACCACTTGCAGCAGCAGTTAGAGCAGCAGCAGCAGCAGCAGGAGGAGGCGGCCCGCCGCTACAGCCCCATGGAGCAGGAGTCCCTGGCGCGCTCCCGCAGCTACAGCCTGCTGCAGTCCGCGCTGGCCGCCGCCGAGGCGCAGGACCAGAGCGAGCCGCTCAACCTGTGCGTGCGCGACCGGCCGTTCAAGCGCGAGCCCGAGGCGGCGCGCGCCCAGGGCGACCTGCCGCGCATCAAGCTGGAGCCGCCCTCCGTCATCGAGGAGGAGGAGGCCTCGCGGGGCGGCGAGGTGGCCTCCCCCGACGGCGTGGCGTGGGCGGCGGGCGGGCGGCTGGGCGTGCCCGCGCACTGGCTGCACGACTACCGCCTCAAGACGGAGGACGGCCTCAGCTCGGGCCAGTCCACGCCCTCGCTGTGCTCGCAGTCGTCGCACCTGCCGTCGCTGTCGCCGCCCGCCTTCCCGCACATGTCGCCGCCGCCGCCCCTCGCCTCGCCCCGCATGCGCCTCTCGCCGCACCTGATGGCGTGCCCGCAGTCGCCGCACTCGCCGTCGCCCGTGCCGCCCGCGTCGCCGCTGCCGCCCGGACACCACCACCGCCACGTGCACGCGCTGCTCAAGGAGTCGCTGCAGCAGCGCCTGGAGGAGGCCGCCCGCGAGAGGCTCTCGCCGCAGGAGAC
>NW_027213011.1:12500-25000 GCF_042767895.1 Penaeus vannamei | reverse complement strand
CACTCTTTCTCCACTTGCCTCTCGACTCCAGCCCTTACAGACGTCTATACACACACGTAGGAACTCGTGCGTATGTACATACTTATATACAAATGCATAAACACATACACATGTTTACACATTTGCCCACATTTATACACATTTACCCACATCTACATACATACAAACTATACACACACACACACGCACACGGGACAACGCTCTGCATGGAGAGATTACAATAAATAAACTGGAGGAAGAAAAGATACGATGAGGATTTCAGTCGAAGTCGAGTTTCCTGAAGGAGCCCTCGGTGCCGAAGAGATCCGCCGTCGTCTTGGGCTTGCCGGGGCGTCTCGACTCGTCCGCCGTGTGCTTCTCGTCCTCCAGGAACCAGGCGCGGTGCTCGTCCATCTTCCGCAGCCACTGGTCTGAGGAAGGAGAAAGGAAGGAGTGAGAGATGGGGATGGAGGTGATGGTAAAACGAAAAAAGGCGTCTTTTAGCTACATGAAATTAAGATCATTGCCCCTCTTTGTTTATATGCATCAGCGTTTTTCCTCATCCTTTGAGACCATGGGGGCACATTTCATGAAAATGGAGTAGACAAACAATTTAGCCTCCATTACAATTCTTACAAATTAAATTCTGTAATTGATATGAAACATCAGACAGTAAAAAAAAAAATAACAATTGGCCTGAAATTACTTTCATTAAAACAATAATAATAATAAAAAATGGACGATTCGTGAAGTACGATTTATTTTTCATATAGTATTAAAATTATATATGAATCGATTTCCAATACACAACAATTGTGTACTACCTAAAAAGGCACAAAGAGCACTTCCCTCTGAATATATTTATCTTTTTAACGGAAGCATTTCATAATAACATGTTTATAATTTTATTCTTAGGTGCAAGGGGGCGTGGAGGGAGAGAAATTCCTGGACGGGGTGTGGGGGTAAAAAGTATATGAATCACATGTATAATTCCTCACTTCAACTTAGAAATTTTTCTTTATAATAGACTTTGCTGACGGTAAACGCATTTTATTTGACTTTTCATGAAACATTATTGGTAGTACTGCCAACTTGTGTGGGAGTACATCCATCAGATCGCCTTTTGCAAAGGTTTAGCAATATTATATCTGGACAAATGCAGTCAGTCGAAATGTTAAAAAGTCCAGGTGGATGGTCATCAAGATTTAAAGGATCGATTGTCCGTTTTCGTCCATCAGGGGAATCCGTATAGAGTCT
Organism: Penaeus vannamei; assembly: GCF_042767895.1. Lineage (NCBI taxonomy): Eukaryota > Metazoa > Arthropoda > Malacostraca > Decapoda > Penaeidae > Penaeus > Penaeus vannamei. Next base: position 23,764 of record NW_027213011.1, on the reverse strand, counting down.
GGAAGGACCTTCTTTATGAACAGCTGCGATGTTTGTATATTTGCTTGGCTGGCGGCTTTTGGTACACAATAGCCATGCACTTTATCAGTGAATCAAGCAGCTTGCTCATAGAACAAAGGTAATGATAACCATATCAAGCTTTGCTATAATGACAGTGACCTACAAAGAAAAGACTTTGTATATAGATATGTGTAAAAAGTAACATTTTCAGGAAGCGTTTGAAAGTGTACATGAAAATATGATAATGCTTGCCTTATGTACTTATTATGCCCCAAATGGAGAGAAAATGGCATCATCTGCTGGAACATTTCAAAAGTATCTATGCAGACACATAATGTCAATAAGAGATCTTCACATATTGCCAATATTAATTATTGATTATGTATGAAATATGTTTCAGTCGATTTCTAGCCCCTGAAAACCTAGGATATGACACCAAAACCAGGATCTTGTTTTAGTCATTCATGATTTACGGTAGCGGCCATTTTGAATTTCGGTCACAAAAAGAATTCCGCGAGGATGCGCAATTTGTACTAGACTGATACTCCATCAATAGGCTTAGATCTACCAGAAACAACAAAAAACATTGTATATGTCTCAAATCCAGGTTGACACTCTCTGCCACCGGACTAATCTCTAATAATAATCTAACAGATATATAGGTGATATATAGTTTATATGATATATGTTTAGCCCAGCCAAATGGTATATTTTTGTAATCCCCTCTACAGCCCCTTATTCTAATTAGACCCTGTCCACACGGGCGAACTTTGCTTGATAAACTTTGCCTCTTTAAAGCTGTCGTAGGCATTTATGCTGGTGTCCAAACGGCATTAGTTGGGCAGTCAGAGCCTGGCAGTGACTGAGACAGGATCGAGTGGTTTCCGACAACATGGATCGTAATTCCACCTTGGTTTGACATTTCTCAAAATATAGAAACGAATTGATTGATGATGGGAGACAAGAACTGACGGCTCATAGGTACCGCCGTACTTTGTCAATTCGTGCGTCTGGCAGTAATTTCAGCTATTCGAACAACAGGCAAAGCGGCGATACTTCGCTAAACATAAGACGAAACCTATACAAAGTTTTGCTCGTTTTTTTCTGAAGTCACGCCAAGCAAACGTCGCCCATGTGGAAGCCTACTAATACTATAGTGTTATGACCATCAAGCTTATATTGGTAGAGAGTTCTGCCCTGTCTGACCATATCGACCCCTCCCAGGTCAGTGTCAGAAATGTTGGTGTTTTGGCCACCCTGCTAAGCACAGTCACTGTCCTCTTTGTGCCCTCCATAATCACGCATGTGCGCCAGTTGTATTTCATAGTGGCTGTCCTGCCTACAAGTTTGTCTGAAGTAGCAGTCCTCCTTGTCAAAATTGGCCTCACTTTATGCGAGGCCAAACACGAAGTACGCGTCGAGGTTTTTCTTACACATCTTGGTGTCCTTCGTTCTGCCCCTCCTCATTCTCCCTAAAATGTTTCTACTCCGCCAGTATCTCTTCCTTCAACTCTTTACGTTCCTACTTCTGTCCAATCTCTTTTCCAGTCAAATTCTTTTGTCGTTCTAATCTCTACTTCCCCGGTGCCTAAATCTCCTCTTCCTCCCTCTACTCATGGTATCAGATGGTCCAAACGTTCCAACCCATCTTCTGCCGCATCCTCTCCTACATCTACCTCTTCCTCTGCCCCTTAAACGTCAGTCTGTCTGCCTTAACCCACCCACCCTCCCCCTTTCTCCCTTTTCTAATCCTTACCTTATCCCATGGATATTCTTTCAGAATCCTACACTTTTTCCTTTGACAACTTTAATCTAATTTGTTAATCCCTACCTTAACCCATTAGCACAACCTCCCTGCTTTCACCCTCTTTACCTCTCTGTGTCATACCATCTTAAACTGCTTTACGACTTTTACATGTACCACATTTTATCATCAACTTTACTCTATACTCTTTACCCCATTTATTACTACATCTTATAGTGCTATATGACCTTTGATGTCTTCTAGCACATATATTTTACTCTGTTACCATTAACCATAAACCATTTTCTTCTCACCCTTACTTTTTTTTCTCCGCTAATGCAAACAACGAATCATCTAATGAAAATTACTCTCATTCACACAGCGTAGCATACATACAATCCTTTAATCCACACACCTGCAATTTCCTTAACGGTTCCCGCCGACCCCCCATATTCCGATGGCAGCATCTCACGGGGGAAGAACTTGCACATTCCGTCAATGTTGCTGCCGTGCATGTGGATCTGCAAAGGCGGAGTGTGTTAAGGCCAGGTTGAGTGATTAAAAATAGAAGAAAAAAATTAGTTCCAATTCCATTTATTACCATGGATATTCTTTGCTGGGACATGCTGTCTGTTTTATTTTGCTTCTAAATCTCTCCCTATGCGCAAGGAATGGCTGGGGTTACCATCCACTGTTAGTGCGCAGGATCGCATGCAAGCCAGCAAGATTGCAAGACCAGCACGTTACCATTGCACTACACAGACCAGTGAGGAGGCCAGGGCGAAGGTGTGTGGAATTGTAATAATATACCGAGGAAAGAAATGGGAATCAGCAAACAGGCTTAGAAAGAAAAAGGGAAGGAGAGAGAGAGAGACTGACTGACTAACATCATTGACTAAATGGCTGACAGATACGATCACTGTTGAATAGCATTTCTTTTTCTTCTTTTTCTTTTTCCACCAAAAGTACTCACTCTCTTCTTCATTTTCTCCCGCATCAGAGGCTTAAAGAGGTTGAACAAAGCATCGAAGGCCTGTGGAGTGTTGATGTAGTGAACACCCTTGGGTCGGAACGGGTAACCTTCCTGAAAGCAAAACAAAGAAAGTGATTTAGATGGTCTGAAAATGAATGAATGAATAAGATGCATAATGAATAGATTAATGAATATGATGCATAATGAATGAATGAATAAACACATATTAATGAATAGATACATAAATAGATAAATAGCTAGATATTTCAACCTAACCCTTGAAACTCTTACGTAGATTGGCACATGCTCTTCAAAATACAATAATCTATCGAATTTTTAAAAAGATCATGTGAATTGCCTTCAATAATGTGTGTTCATATTAACTTATCTACTTATCTGTTCTATTTACTTATCTATCAGCCTACTCAATCACCTATATATCACCTATATATTTGCCTATCATTATTATTACTCAACTATCAATACATATACTTATTTTCTCGCATATATCAAGTTAATTTCTCCCTCTTGTGTGTCTGATAGTCGACTTACGATAACACATGACCTTTGTCCTTCTGATAATATATTAGTTGACAGTAACGATTACATGCATAATTAGCACATGCCTGATATGGGAGGAGAGACTGTAATATTTGTATTTATATTTGAATAAAGTCTGTGGTTGAATATCTTTCTATGTTGCTTTCGAACATAATCATTTACTATTCCAAAAGATAAAGAAAATAAGATTCTGCTGAATGAGGTCACTTTCACCGCCATTCGATACGGGGGAAAACGCCTCACTAAGGGTCTTAACACAGGGGAGGGAGTGATGCAACACGCTCGATCCTCCCGAAGATAACGTATCACAAGATAAGCCCACAACAGTCACATTGTCTCCTGGACGTCAAGTTTCATCACGTATTTGCGAAGGATCTGAATTAATCAATCTATTTGTTTTTATTTCCTCTTAATCACCTTGTAGTGTGTGTTTAATGGCACTTTACTGTTGTAGTTCGAATGCCATTAATACTTCTAGTGACTAAGACGGAAAATCCTGACTGATAAGAGCCATGGCATCAGCTGGTGGGTGAGTCATGCTCATGCTTGCCAACTGAGTCACGTTTATCCGTCTGGGTCTAACGCCGGGTCATATGCTTGCCTATCTTGAATGGGTGAGTCAGGTGTGAGTCAGGTGTCGAGTATCTAGTAAACGTAGTACGGAAGTGAAATCTTAGATCCTCTTTTGTTTACCTTATAAGGAGCAAAGCAACCCCGTAAATGCGCTCGATTGCAGACTTAAGGAAGGTAGGATACTTAGTATCTTCAAGCTCAACCGTATGTCTGGCTGGCTTGGTCGAGCAGACTGTACCTGCCAGGTGGTCGAGACGCGCTTGATGAGAGGCAGCGGAAGTGCGGCCACGTGTTTGAGCGTCAGGCCCGTCATGTCATTGGCCTGGACGATGCCCGTGACCGTCATCTGCTCGTCCTCGAGGAACATCACGTCGAAGAGCATGCCGGCCGCCTTGAAGAGGTCCTCGGGCTTGTGTTTGGAGGGATCCCACGCGCCCAGCCGCCCGAAGATCACCTTCCGGCCGTCCGAGTCGTAGCCGGGCAGCGGGAACATCAGCCTGGGGGGTGGAAGCCTTGCTATCCCTGTCCGTCTATACATTTTGCAGTACTTATTCGACTGGTTTGTTAAAACTGTGCGAAGCCCGAGTCTTTGAATATTCACATACATATATACCGATATGCATGTCAATCTAGACATATTGATATGCATGTCAATCTAGACATGCATATCTACCGGATCGATAGATAGATTAAAGTATAGTCATCAGGTAGACAGATAGATATGCAAATATTTTTGTGAATATGTATGTTCGTATATATAAATATTTATTGGGTCGGGCCTTAGACAATTTTAATAAACTGGCCAATTATCTGTTAGTGTTTATCATTTCAAAAAGCATACGATTACGCAAGCAATTTATTCACCTATTTCACAAATCTCTACCGCCTTTTAAAACCATATAAACCACTATTGAAATTCGCTATAATGACATCCAGCAACACAGTATCACCAATCCATCCAATACACACATACACCCTTCACGTACCACATGAACTCCACTCTCTCTTAATCATCCAATGACTCGCACTCTCTCTCAGTCACTCTGTCACTCTCAGTCACCCTCAGTCACCCTCAGTCACTGTCAGTCACCCTCGCCTGTCGTCCTCACGCCCTGCCTCACCCTAGCTTGATGATGCTCCTGAGTTTCGGGTTCTGAGGATCCCTTCCCTTGAACATGTCCGGGAGGGCGCCCTTGCAAGTGTAGTACATGTCCAGCTTGGCTTTCGTTCGCTCGAGGGAGAACTTGCATCCTCGGAGGTACCGCAGAATCAGCTGTCGGTCTGCGGGAGGGAGGGAGAGGAGGCCATGAGGCGAAGGAGGGTGAGGATGAGGAGGTCATGAGGAGGAGGAGGAGGAGGAGAAAGTCACAAGGGGAAGGAAGAGGAAGAGGAGGACATGAGGGAAAGGAGGATGAGGATGAAGTCATAAGGGAAAGGAGGAGGAGGAGGAGAAAGTCATGAGGGGAAGGAGGGTGAGGAGGAGGAGGTCATAAGGAGAAGGAGAAGGGGGAGGAGGAGAAAGTCACGAGGAAGGAGGAGGAAGAAGAGGCCATGGGGGGAAGGAGGATGAGGATGAGGTCATGAGGCGAAGGAGGATGAGGAGAATGTGGAGGTCATGAGTCGGAAGAGGAGGTCATGAAAGGAAGATGAATGGAGGAGGAAGAGGTGATAGTCATAGGACAAAAAGTGAGGAGGAGGAAGAGAAGGAAGAGGAGGTCATGAGGGGAAGGAGGGAGAGGTCATGATGCAAAAGAGGATGGGGAGATTATGCGGGAAAGAGGGAAGAGATCATGAGGGCAGAAGGAAGACGAGGTCATGAGGTGGAGGAGGACATGAGGCGAAGGAAGAGGAAGAGGTCAGAGGAGACAAGGGACCAGATTACGGCCAGCATATAACCAAAGCGCTCTTCAAAAGATGCCCATTTGGCCCTTCCATTAGCACCCTTTGGCCCTTACTGCGGTGTCCCCTCGGCCCTTCCTATGGTGTATCTCGGCCGTGAAACTAGTGTCCCCTCGGCCCTTCCTGTGGTGTCCCTCGTGCCCTTTCTGAAGTGTCCGCTGGTCCTTCGAAAAAAGTGTCCTTTCGACCTATCCAGTGAAGCAATGCAATCCTTCCAAATTTACCGAAGCGGTCATTCTAATAGTGACCCTCGGGCTATAACAATAACAATGTAATAACAATGATGAAGTAATGATAAACTTCTTTTTCTCAGCTTTTTCCCAGTTGAAATTATAAACAAATAATAATATAATAAAAATACCGCTCTCGGGCTATGAATCTTAAATTCTACGTCAGCGGTGATCTGGCTGCCTCCTTTTAACTTGCCACTCGATCGCCTGCTTACTGTATATTACATAATGGTTGACTCGGACCTTCCCTGTCCCTGCCCCGTACCAGTGCGAGCGTTGAGGTGGGGCTGCTTCACGAGCCACTCCCGCACGGCCTGGATGTCCTTCTCTCGCCGCTTCGGGTCCTCGTTCAGCTCCTCCCGGGCCAGGCGCTGCAACTCGGGGGAGAGCGTGGAAATTTCCTCCGCTTCAGGCATGGTCGTCTGTGCGCGGAAGCTGCTGCGGAAGAGATGGGAACAGAGTGATTAGAATCTCTCTCTGTGTTTCTACGGGAGTACGCACACACGCATGCTCGCACCCACCCACACACACACACACAGATAGATAGATAGATAGAGATAGAGAGAGAGAGAGATAGATAGAGATAGAGATAGAGAGAGAGGAGAGAGAGAGAGAGAGAGATTGATAGATATCAGTGTCTCTGATTACTTACTATCTACTTTACATAATCAGGAGATGGAACTTACGTCACAGCTTAACGATACCCAAGCTGTGTGTCACAGGAAGCTACTACTGACACCAGGAAACAGGAGACTTCTAAAGGATATTTATGTCATGTGTTTTACTTCCGGCTATGTCATGTGTGTGTGTGTCCGTCCTGCAATATAGCAATTTTGGGTATACATTGGTTAATACATATGAGCCCGTAATGCAGTGGTTCCCAACCTTTTTTCACGCCCGCACCCGTAAGAAAATTTTACGGTGTCCTCGCACTCCCTTTAAACTCATAGCTTATTTAAGGAAAATGGAGGTGATTTTTTTTTTTTTTTTACTAAATTTGATCAACAAAAATATTCTTTTTCATTTTCTAATAATATGTTAACAAAAAAAATCAAACATATGGACAAGAAAACATTGTCTGAATAAACCTTACAAAAAAATCTCTTGCTTGAAATTACGTCATAATCAAATAACAAACTTTAAAACGTTTCCATAAATAGATTTTCAATTCAATAGAACATTCCTTCCTGTTTATTGATTATGAATAATAAATAGATTAATTGCTTGTCTTCGAGATGGACACTTCTCTCACCCTATGGAATGCCCCCCCCCCCCCAGTTGTGAACACCCCTGGTTGGGAAACCTTGCCCTAATGCAACGAGCCCCCATGTTGACATTGTACCGCTTATGAAACGATAAGATGTGTGACGTAACCATAGAGATAAGACATCGACTTTGACGTGTATAATAACGATTTACTTTCATATTTTTTATTCATCTATTTATGAGTGCTGACCAAGTGGTGGATGGTATTCTTTGTTCATTTTATGCCTGCCTGCCTGCCTGCCTGCCTGCCTGCCACCTGCCTGCCACCTGCCTGCCACCTGCCTGCCACCTGCCTGCCTGCCACCTGCCTGCCTGCCACCTGCCTGCCTGCCACCTGCCTGCCTGCCGCCTGCCTGCCTGCCGCCTGCCTGCCTGCCGCCTGCCTGCCTGCCGCCTGCCTGCCTGCCGCCTGCCTGCCTGCCGCCTGCCACCTGCCTGCCTGCCGCCCGCCCGCCCGCCCGCCCGCCCGCCCGCCCGCCTGCCTGCCTGCCTGCCTGCCTGCCTGCCTGCCTGCCTGCCTGCCTGCCTGCCTGCCTGCCTGCCTGCCTGCCTACCTACCTACCTACCTACCTACCTACCTACCTACCTACTACCTACCTACTACCTACCTACTACCTACCTACTACCTACCTACTACCTACCTACTACCTACCTACTACCTACCTACCTACTACCTACCTACCTACTACCTACCTACTACCTACCTACCTACCTACCTACCTACCTACCTACCTACCTACCTACCTACCTACCTACCTACCTACCTACCTACCTACCTACCTACCTACCTACCTACCTACCTACCTACCTACCTACCTACCTACCTACCTACCTACCTACCTACCTACCCTTGCTCTGTATATCGCACATATATATATCTATTCTGACTGAGTACAAAGCGTGCGGCCTTTCCTCTCGCACCATCCCTGTTGCAAGAGCATCGGGTGTTCTCGTCCTTCTAGGAATAACACCAAAGATGATGATAATGAAACCATCACGCCTTCTAAATCAGATAACAACATCGATAACCGTAGCAAAAATAAAGCACAAAATAAAATCTCAATCGTATTATTTTATCACAACCTATTCGGGGAGTGTCCGATATAAGGCCTCCGACCCCAGTAGTTCTATTTTGCCACGGTGGAAGACTGTAGATTTCGACCTTATGAACACTATTCGATAACGCTGATTGATCTGTTTACAAAATCCTTGTGTGACACTTAAAGGTGAAAATATAAATAGGTTACATTATTTTGGGGTTAACACTCTGGCGGTGTTTGGCAGTCACTTCGATTCATCTGTTACGCAAGTTATGATAACAGATACGAACCTAATTAGAAAAAACGAAACAAAATAAAAAAAAGTAATAAAACAAAAACAAAATACATATAGAAAAAATCCGCTAGCGTATAAACTTAAAATTAAAAGCTAAGACGGGGTTTTCTTTTTTATGAAGATGGAATATTCTGACATAAGACACAAGAAAACGAGACTTTTCTTGTAAAAAGGGATATCATGTAACTAACTGGTATATTATGGCTGGAGTCTATGAACATTTGCGAACAAAATTTAATCTGCTGGCGTCATCATTGCCAGAATTCCTAAATTTCACAGCCAAATTGCCATGTTGCTACAGTACAGTGAACCCTCGTTTTTCGCGGGGGTTCCAAAAGAACCCGCGATAGGCGAAATCCGTGAAGTAGTAACCTTTATTTTTTTACAATTATTATACAATGAAATACTCTACGATACATTGAAACCAAAGACAAAACCTTTTTACAGGCCCAAGCATTTCTTTAACTAATAAAAGTACTGTATAAACGTTTTTTTACAAATATCTACTGTACTGTAAAATAATAATTTCAATCATCAATACAAACTGAAGGCTTCATGGGTTTTAGAGAAAATTTGCTAACTTAAATTTGGCAAGCTGTTTTACGTACATGTACATATTAAACCGTAACGTTATTAACACACAGGTAGAGAAGAAGCGAAGACTGTTTAGCCAATCAGAATGCAGAACACAATGCACAATGCAAATCCGTGAAGCAGCGAGAACGTGAAAGGTGAACCGCGTTATAGCGAGGGTTCACTGTACAGTGCTCTTGGTAACAATTTAGATAATGGCATCGTTGCACTTACAGTAAATTTACCTTGTTAATGCAATTAGTAATAATACGACAAAGCATTAATTGAGTTTCATCTTGCGAAAATCGTCCTTAATTGAAAACATTATTGTTTAAGAAGCTTTAATAACATTTAGAAAGCGAAATGAACTAGACATTCGCAAAAATTAATGAAAGGTATATTACTGATAATGATATTTAAATGATATTTTTTATGTTAAAAATGGCAGTAATTTAAATGATGATCATAACCTTTTGATGACAATAATAAAAGAAAAATAATAGCTGGCAGTCGTAGTATCTTTAATATTAATAATGATTGTTATTCTCAGAGATAGTGATCATGATAAAGATGATAATGATTATGATAATGATAATTCATAATAATGCATATAACAACAAGGATGATGATAGTGATAATAATAACACTAATGATAATAATACCAAGTATAAAAATAATAATGATTGTCATTATCATCATTATTATTATTATACTAATAATAATGACAATAAGGATCATACATATGATAATAACGATAGTAGTTATGGTAATGAAAATGATATTGTTTTTGATGAAACAATAATAATAACAATAAAAATATTGACAAAATTGATAATCAAAATAATGAAGATGATGATTACGATAGTAGTAATAATAATAATGATAATGATAATAATAATAACAAAAATAATAAAAACGACAAAAATAATACAGATAATGATATCTACAGTAATAACCACAGTGATGATGATAATGATAATTCTAATGATCATAATAATAATAATACTATAATAATGATAACAACAGTAATAAAAGTTTACAATAACAATAACAGTGACAATGCAAATAAGAATAAGGGTTATAATGATAATTATATTTGTGATACTAATGATGATACTAATGATGATAATGATAATGGTAATAATAATAATAATGATAATGATAATGATAATGATAATGATAATGATAATGATAATAATAATAATGATAACAATGATAATTATAATACTGATAGCAATGATAATTACAGTAATGATAACAATAATTTTGATAATAATGATAACAATAATTTTGATAATAATGATAACAATAATTTTGATAATAATGATAACACTGATTATGATAATAATGATAACACTGATTATGATAATAATGATAACACTGATTATGATAATAATGATAACACTGATTATGATAATAATGATAACACTGATTATGATAATAATGATAACACTGATGATGATAATAATGATAACACTGATTATGATAATAATGATAACACTGATTATGATAATAATGATAACACTGATTATGATAATAATGATAACACTGATTATGATAATAATGATAACACTGATTATGATAATAATGATAACACTGATTATGATAATAATGATAACACTGATTGTGATAATAATGAAAACAATAAAAACGATGATGATTATAATGATAATAGTGATAATGATGATAATTAGAATGGTTATAATGATGATAATGATATTGTTAATAATAATGATAATAGAAATGTTTTTAATAACAATGATAATAATATCAATAAAAAGATACTAATACTACTACTAACAATAATAATATCTAGATGCAATGCTAATGAATCATTTCAATCATTATTTAGATTTAATGGCATCTAAGTTGGACTATGACACATTTCTAATTTAAAAATTCATAAAATCTATCCATGACTTTTTGTAGTTATCCTGCTCACCATCTAACTAACAAATTAACCAACGCTACCAACAAAATAACCTCCTGCGTAATTAAATCCTATAATAATGAATAGAAAAAAAATGCTATCATGTTGATACTATGGAAGAAAAACCCAAACTAGCACGAACTAGCTGCGGCTTAATTTCTACTAAAACAGCCTTTTTTT
>NW_027213011.1:0-2500 GCF_042767895.1 Penaeus vannamei | reverse complement strand
ATAATAATAATAATAATAATAATAATAATAATAATAATAATAATAATAATAATAATAATAATAATAATAATAATAATAATAATAATAATAATGATGATGATAATAATAATAATGATACTAATAATAGTAATAATAATAATGATAATAATAATTATGATATTAAGAAATGATAGTAATAGTAAAGTTGATGACGACGTGACAAACGAAAAGGATCGATAAACAAAATTGGTTGAAAAAAAAAGTAAGCAAAAATAACCCTCAAAGAATCAGTTACCAAAAAACAACGAGAGGAAGAGAAAGAGAAAGATGAAAAATAGAGAGTAAAATAGAAAGAAAGAAAGACGACGCTAGAAGGACACAAATAATTTCTTTACTTCGAATGTTAATGAATTACGAAAGGATGAAAATATGAATTGACTGCATTTGGGCCATATTGCAGAGGGAAGAATTATGAGAGAGCCGTTTCGAGGGATAACATCATGCGATAGAATTAAACGTGAGGCATAGAGGAGAGAGAGACATTGGTAAAGAGAGATAGAAATGAAGAGAGGAAGGGAAAGAGACATAAATCAAGGGAAAGTGAAAGGGTTATATACACATGCACACACACACATATATATGTGTGTATATATATACATATATATATATATATATATATATATATATATATATATATATATATATATATATATATATTGTTGTTATTATAATTATTATGATCATCATTATTGTTATCGAGTTGGATGCAGTACACCAATTTTTGTTATGATCCCTTTTAGATATTTGGGCCCAGGATGCGTGAAGCGGATGGCCCAGGAACAGCTGAGACCCGTGGAACAGGAGGTGGCGAGGAACAGCTAAAAGACAAAACCCCGAACGCCCAACACCTTCGTCGGGAGTGACCGGAGCGAGAAAAAAACGACCGTAGTTGGGGCTTCAGAGATGCAATTCCTGACTTCTTCGTCAGTAGGGTTGATATAGAAATGACACAAGTACATGAGTGAGTACATGAGATATCTTTGAAGTCGAGATCGTGTCTGTGATACTGGCAAGATTCTGTGTCTTTGACGTTACTATGACAATGTCTAATCGAACTAAACTCGCCAATCCTTGAATGTAGGCAGAACATGCTACAGGAAATGTATTTTGTATCAGACCTCGGAAATTTCACGCTAATCTTGTTTCGAGTAAATATTAATCAAAGGTTCGATTTAAATGTGTGTTCCTTTTACTAGGGTTAACTATGGAATGCTGATACACTATATCTGTTTACTGTTTTTCTCAGTATTGTTATACATAATCTATTTATTGATGTTCTACAGTTAAGAGGAGGGATTCGTCGTGTATACGAATAGGTCCATGCAGAGCGCGGTGTAAGAAACAGGAATTTTGTCTCCGTTTAAACTTTTTATTATCATCCACATAGAAATTCGATTGTAAGACTAAGAATAATATTGAGCAAAAATATACCAATATCTTTCAATATCTTTTTAATTCCTACTACATGGAAAAAAGTGCAAGTGACGCTTTCAGTGCGGAGTAAAACATGAAAGTATTCCATGTATGAATAGATGTATTAGCAGCCTGAATTCCTTTGGTACTAAAACATGAACCAAGAGGAGGCTCTCGTATGCATTTTATTTAATATATGTATTTGGTGTTTTTATAGTCTGTATTTTATGTATTTCTTGACGTGTTGATATGTTTTCTGACTTATATCTTAATTTCCTATTTCTTTTAACTATATGTACTGTATATATAATAAAAGTGATTGGTTGACTTCTACTATTATTGCAGCTGCACACGAAAATAGTCGTGATGGGGATAACAATATCAACAACAGGAATGATACTAATTCAAAATACAAAACATGATAATCATCATCACCACGACTATCTCCACCGTTATCATTTATATTATTAAAACCACTTCACTGGTGTTATTAGAATTACAGTTACTGCAATTATTCATCATCGCCGTTTTCTTTTGTTGTAATGGTATTTCTGTATCTATTTTTGTTTACCTTTCCTCGGATGGCTCTTAATCCTGCATTGTAACTGAATTCTCGAGCTCAGATTGCCAAAGAGGTGACGCAGAACTCATCGATTTATCATGACAGTGGCACGACCTCCTGTGTCATGACTGAGCGCTTTTCAGAGGCGTCAACAACCGGTTGAAATTTTTTGTTCGTCTGTCGTGTTGAATTGTTTATGAGTAGGATATCCGCTGACGGCGCGAAACGTCATGTCCAAACTGCACCCTGTCAGGAGACTTATGCGTTTGATATGGATCGCTTTTGCACGCGAGGAGGTCTTACCGATCGCGCGCATATACATATATACTTATATCTAAACACGTATAACTTACACACAAAACACACGCGCACAATAAGAAAACACGCACATATCCACACTCACAATTAAAATCATACACACGCATACAAACACGCACACACATATATGCATACAATAAAACACAACACATACATATTTTCTTTCCT
>NW_027213010.1:17500-20000 GCF_042767895.1 Penaeus vannamei | reverse complement strand
GTGTGTGTGTGTGTGTGTGTGTGTGTGTGTGTGTGTGTGTGTGTGTGTGTGTGTGTGTGTGTATGTGTGTGTGTGTGTGTGTGTGTGTGTGTGTGTGTGTGTGTGTGTGTGTGTGTGTGTGTGTGTGTGTGTGTGTGTGTGTGTGTGTGAGTGTGTGTGTGTGTGTGTGTGTGTGTGTGTGTGTGTGTGTGTGTGTGTGTGTGTGTGTGTGTGTGTGTGTGTTGTGTGTGTGTGTGTGTGTGTGTGTGTGTGTGTGTGTGTGTGTGTGTGTGTGTGTGTGTGTGTGTGTGTATATATAGATGACGGAGGGTGTGGGGGGGGGGGGGTTGGAAGGGGGGGGTAAGGATAAGGGGAGAAGGGGTGGGAGAGAAAGGAAAGCTTTTGATGTATAGATGGTTCTCTGTCTCTCTCTCTCTCTCTCTCCCTCTTTTTCTGTCTTTCTCTATCTCTCTCTCTCTCTCTCTCTATCTATCTATCTATCTACCTATCTCTATCTCTCTCTTTCTTTCTCTCTATCTCTATCTTTTTTCTCTCTCTATCTGTCTATCTGTCTTTCTCTCTCTCTATCTATGTCTCTTTTTTTCTCTCTACATCTATCTATCTATCTTTCTCTCTCTCTATCTATCTGTCTTTCTCTCTCTCTCACTCTGTTTCTCACAGTCTTTCTCTGTTTCTGTCATTCTGACTGCCTCTCTCTCTCTCTCTCTCTCTCTCTCGCTCTCTCTCTTTCTCTCTCTCTCCCTCTCTTCTTGTCTGTCTGTCTCTTCTTTCTTTTTACTTATCTCTCCTCTCTCTCTCTCTCTCTCTCCCTCTCTTCTTGTCTGTCTATCTCTTCTTTCTTTTTTCTTATCTCTCCTCTCTCCATCCTTACCTTCTATCCATAAATCAATAAATTAAATGCAGTTACTAGGCGAAAGTAAGCAGCATAAAATTAACATCAAACATGACTATTCCACATAAAGGACGCTGAAGCAATACTGATAACAGATATAATTTATGATAGATAATAAAAAAAACAATTGCAATAGAGATGGAGAGAAACATGTATCAGCGATAATCATATTAAATATCCCTGGGTAACTAAATTAGATTAAGTTTAGTGGCATTAATCAAACTGATTACGTCATATATGTCCATAAAAGGAAGTCAGCCTTTGCAAAAAAGGGAAGGAAAAAGACAGGAAAAAAGCTTCCATATTAGTGTGTGTGTTCTGTTAGCGGTGATGAAGGAAAAAGACTGTTATAGTTATTTTATTGTTTTTAAGGACAGACAGCAAACGAAATAGTGGTCTCTCATATCTGTCTGTCTGTTTCTCTTCTGCCTGTCTGTCTCTCTTCTGCCTGTCTGTCTGTCTGTCTCTGTCTGTCTGCCTCTCTCTTTCCCTCCCTTCCTTTCTCTCTCTCTCTCTCTCTCTCTCTCTCTCTCTCTCTCTCTCTCTCTCTCCCTCTCTCCCTTCCTTCCTTCCTCCCTCCCCTTCCTCCTCCCCTTCCTCTCTCTCCCTCCCTCCCTTCCTCCTTCCTCCCTCTCCCCCCTCCACTCTCCCTCCCTCCCTCCCTCTCCCTCCTCTCCCTCCTTACCCCCTTCCCTCCCTCCCTCTCTCTCCCTCCCTCCCTCGATCTGAATTAAAGCAGACAGAAGCAGAAAATACGTGACACAGCAAAGCTCAAGCAGCAGCAGATGCCTTCACGATCCCACAGAGCGCTAAATGTGAGCAGAAATGCGCTAGACAGAGTGAGCAGAAATGCGCTAGACAGAGTGAGCAGAAATGCGCTAGACAGAGTGAGCAGAAATACGCTAGACAGAGTGAGCAGAAATGCGCTAGACAGAGTGAGCAGAAATACGCTAGACAGAGTGAGCAGAAATACGCTAGACAGAGTGAGCAGAAATACGCTAGACAGAGTGAGCAGAAATGCGCTAGACAGAGTGAGCAGAAACGCGCTAGACAGAGTGAGCAGAAATGCGCTAGAGTACAACCGAGCGCTCTCAGAGATGCTGGTAGACTCCCTAGTAGACTCCCTAGGTCGAACGAGGGAGCACTGACCTGGTCTGGGTCGTGACTGGAATGAGCATAAGATATTGTTTTATATTGCTAATCAGATGGTAAGATAATTTTGCTGATGATATGAATGATATGGTATAATAATATCAAAATATAGCAATGATAGTAGGATGATATAGTATAATGATAATAAAACGACAGTAATAACAGCAATGATGATGATGATAACGATGATGATAATGATAATGATAATAATGGTAATGATGATAATGATACCGATAACAATAATGATAATGGTAATGATGGTGATGATAGCAATAACGATGATAATAATGTTGATGATGATAATGATAGTAATAATAATAGCAAAAACTATAGCGATAATAACAATGATAATTATATTGATAATAAAAGTAGACATTGGTGGATGATATGAGGGAAAGGATAATAAACAATCAGAGGAATAATAATAAGAAAAGGACAAGCAAATAAAATAAGACT
>NW_027213010.1:0-7500 GCF_042767895.1 Penaeus vannamei | reverse complement strand
GGTGTATGTACCAGACACCTCCTCCTCCTCTTCCTCTTCCTTCCTTAATTCGTTTTCTCCTCCTTTTCTTCCTTCACCTCCCTTTTTTTTCTCTTCCTTCTTTCACTTTCTTCTCTTCTTCTTCATCTTCCTCCTTTTACCTTCCTTCCTTCATTTCCTCCTCCTTTCCTTCCTTCACCTCCTCTTCTTCCCTTCCTTCCTTCACTTCCTTCTCTTCTTCTTCATCTTCCTCCCTTCCTTCCTCCGCATCCTCTTCTTCTTCCTCTTCCTTCCTTCACCTCCTCCTCTTCTTCCTTTCTTCCTTTACCTCCTTTTTTCTCTTCCTTCCTTTCTTCACCTTCTCTTCTTCTTCCTCTTCCTCTTCCTCCCTTCCTTCCTTCACCTCCTCCTCCTCTTTTTCCTCTTCCTTCTTTCGCCTTCTCCTCCTCTTCTTCTCCTTCCTTCCTTCACCTCCTTCTCCTCTTACTTTCTTCTTTCATCTCTTCCTCTTCTCCTTCTCCCTCCCTTTCTTCCTTCCTTCACCTTCTCCTCTTCTTAATCTTCCTTCCTTCCCTTACCTCCTCCTCCTCTTCTCCCTTCCTCCTTCCTTCATCTCCTCCTCCTCTTCTTCCTCTTTCTTCCTTCACCTTCTTCTCCTCTTTTTGTTCTTCCTTCCTTCCTTCATCTCCTCCTCTTCTTCTTCTTTTCCTTCCTTCCTTCACCTCCTCCTCTTGTTATTCCTCTTTCTTCCTTCTCCTCTTCTCCCCCTTCCTTTCTTTCTCCTCCTCTTCTTCCTCTTCCTTCTTTCCTTCACCTCCCCTTCTTTTCCTTCACCTCCTCCTAATTCTCTTCCTTCCTTCCTTTCTTCATCTCCTCCACCTCTTCCTTGCATTCTTCGTGCTTCATTATCTCCTTTTCTTACCAGCTTCTTGTAATGAATACTTGCATTATTCTCTATTCCTTCGCTTCTTTCTCTTTCTTACCATTCTTTCTATTCGTTCTCCTCTTCCGCTCCTTCTTATCCCTCCTCCTCTTCTTCCCTTTTCCTCTTCCTCATCTTTTTTTTTCTCCCTTCTCTTCTCTTCCTCATTCCCCTTCCTCTCTTCCTTACTCTATATCCCCCCCAAAAAAGGAAGAAAAAAAAAAAGATAGAAAAAAACAGGAAAGGCTCCCTTTAGCTACCCTCCACTTCAACCCACTCCCAACCCCTCCCCATCCCCCCCTTTCAAAAAAAAAAAAAAAAAAAAAAAAAAAAAAAACAGGAATTATCTAATGGATGTATTCACGTCGTATATTAAGAGCAGGTTCTGGAATAGGGGGCGTTCCGGGGTTCATAGATACGGGTTGTGTAGCCGAGCAAAGGGTCTGTATGAATATATATCCCGTCTTGAGGCCTCGCACCCAAATCCCGTTTTCTTTCAGCTTTTTTGAGGAAACCAGGGGTGGCTTTTATAACTTGTAGGCTTTGCTGATTATCATTAACAAGCGGGTTGAGGTTGGTGAGAGTGGACTGTTTTAATTTTATGTATTTTCTTCTCTTCTCTCTTTCTTTCTTTCACTTTCTCTCTCTCTCCATCATTATTTATTTTATATCTAGTCATATTATTAATGTTATTAATGGAATATTTCTCATCATTTCTACTATTGGAATTATGCCTCTTGTAGCAATTGTTGCTGTGCTGTTATTATTATTATTATCGTCATCATTATCAACATTATTATCATTAGTATTATACCATTGTTATTATTACTATCATTATCATTATCATCATCATCATCATCATCATTATTATCATCATCTTTATCATCATCATCGTTATTATCAGTATCTTTATCATCATCATCACCATAACTATTATTATTATCATCATCATTATTATTATCATTCTATTATCAACACCAATAATATTTTATCATTACTGTTATCATTATGTTTATTATTATTATAATTTTTAAAAATTATTATTGTTAATATCATCATTATTATTAACATAATTACTATCATTATTACTATTTGTATTACTACTACTTTTATTATCATTATCATTGTTACTCTATATCATTATCATTACTATCATCATAATTAGCATTATCGTTATCAGGATTTTTATATTCATAATTATCATTGTTGTTATAATCATTATCTTTATTACAATCATTGTAATTATCTTCATTATTACCATTATCAGTATTGTTATTATCATTATCATTATCATTATTACTATTATTATTACCATTGTTATTGTTGTTGCTATTATTATAATTATCATAATCATTATTATCATTATTATTATCATTATTATCACTATTATCAGAATTATTAACATTACTATTATCATTATTATTATTATGATCATTATGACTATTATGGTGAATAGTAGCAATATTACCATTAATTTTGTTATCAATATCACTATTTTCTCTAACATTACTGATGCTATAATAATCGTCGCTAGTATTAACATTATTTATATTTATCATTATCATCATTTTCATCAATATCATAGAGAGAGAAAGTGGATAATTGAACACGATAGGCAGAAAGGATAAAAAATGACGCAACAGGATCTAAAATGGCATCCGAAAAATAATGAGAAAAGAAATAAAAAGAAAAGGTGATATCAAAACAAAGCAAAAAAGAAATCTAAACAAATAAATAGCGTGTTCTACTTTGTTCTCTCTCTTTTATGATAAAAATCTTCCCCCCCCCCCCCCTCTCTCTCTCTCTCTCTCTCTCTCTCTCTCTCTCTCTCTCTCTCTCTCTCTCTCTCTCTCTCTCTCTCTCTCTCTCTCTCTCTCTCTCTCCCTCTCTCTCTCTCTCTCACTATTTTTCTTATCACCATTACTTTCCTCTCTTTTCTTTCCTTAACTCTTTGTGATTAAGAGAAAACTCTTCTTTACTCCAAGCTCTCGCTATCAATCACCGCTTAAGACCAATTCTATGATTATTACTTGCAGGAAGCGTGATTGATGCGGCCAATCATAATAAGAAGAATAGTAGTAATAACACTGATAATAATAATAATGATGAAGATAATAACTAATTTTAAAAGCACGAGAAAGCAACTGCTCATTGAGCCAAAGGGTAACGGGTTAGTTAAACGGTCTTTGGGGTGGTTTTGGTGGGGTTTGGTAGGGGGTTGGGGGTACTTGAGGAGGTTGGAAGGGGGTTGGGGTATGGTTGAGGGGGGCTTGGAGGGGGTGGGGGTATTTGAGGGGGGTTGCTGAAGGGGGTTGGGGCGTAATGGTTGAGTGGGGCTTGGAGGGGGGGTGGGGGTACTTGAGGAGGTTGGAAGGGGGGTTGAGGTATGTTTGGGGGGGTATGGGGTATAGTTGGGGTTTAGGGGGAATTGAGGGGATTGGTTGGGGTAGGGAGGGGCTGTAAGGGATTTGGGGAAGGGGAGATAGATAAGACACGTTTCGTTACTTAAATTAGTGTAAAAATGCTACTGTAACAATCCCAGAATGAGATAGATAGATAGATTGATAGATAGATAGAGATAGATAGATAGAGATAGATAGATAGAAAAATAGATAGATAGAGAGAGAAAGAGAACAGCCAATCAACCAGCCACACACACACACACACACACACAAACACACATCCACCCACACAAAAACAAGACAAGAAAGAGAAAGAGCGAGACGAACAAACAAACAGCTAACAAATTAACGAAAGAGAAAAGAGACATCGCAAGTGCAGAGACAGCCAGCATCCCAATCTCCTGCCACATCGACAGCATCCTTGCAGCATCCTTCTTCATAGATGTCTGAGAGTCGACATCTCCCGATATCGCCGCTGTCTTAATCGCCGCTGTCGCTATCGGTGCTAACTCCATCTGTCGGCGGGGAGGGAGGGAGGGAGGGAGGGAGGGAGGGAGGGAAGGAGGGAGGGAGGGAAGGAGGGAGGGAGGGAGGGAGGATGGGGAGGGAGGGAGGGAAGGAGGGGGGAGGATGAGGGAGGGAGGGAGGGGAAGGGGGTGGGAGGGAGGGAGGGAGGAGGAGGGAGGGGAGGGAGGGAGGGAGGGAAGGATGGAGGGATGGATGGATGGATGGATGGATGGATGGATGGATGGATGGATGGATGGATGGATGGATGGATGGATGGATGGATGGATGGATGGATGGAAGGAGGTGAGGGAGGGAGGGAGGAAGAAAATGAATGGATGGAAGAAGAGGAGGGTGGGAGAGGGGAGGGAGGGAGGGAGTGGAAGAGAGGGAAGGAGGGAAGGGAGGGCAGGGAAGGAGGGAGGGAGAGAGGGAAGGAGGGAGGGAGGGAGGGGAGGGAAGGAGAGGGAGGGAGGGAGGGAGTGCGGGAGGGAGGGAGGAGAGAGAAGGGAGAGAGAGAGGAAAGTAGGGAGGGAAGAAGGAGAGGGAAGGGAGGGAGGGAGGGAGGAGAGGATGAGGGGGAGGGGGAGAGGGAGGAAGAGACAGCAGGGAGTGGAGGGAGGAAGAGGAGGGAATGAAGGGGAGGGAAGGAGAGAGGGAAATAAGGAGGGAGTGGAAGGAGGGAGGGATGAAACGAGGATAAGGAGGGGAGGGAGGGAGGAAGAGAGTAAGAGGAGGGAAGGAGAGGAGGGAAAAGAGGAAGAGATGGAAAGAAGGGAGGGAGTGAGGGAAGGAGGAAGAAGGGAGGAGAAGAGACGAAAGGGTGGGAGGGAGAAGGGAGGAAGAGAGGGAAGGAGGGAGGAGGGTGGAAGGGAAGGAAGGAGTGGAGGGAGGGAGGGAGGAAGATAATGAATGAAGGAAGGAGGGTGTGGAGAGGGAGGGAGTGGGAGGGAGGAAGAGAGGGAAGGAGGGAGGGAGGGAGGAAGAGAGGGAGGGGAGAGAGGGGGGAGGGAGGGAGGTGGAAGGAAGGGAGGGAGGGAGGGAAGGAAGGAGGGAGGGAGGGAGAGAGGAAAAGGTAGGGGAGGGAAGGAGGGAGGGAGGAAGAGAGGGAAATAAGGAGGGAAAGGGAGAAGGGAGGGAGGGATGAAACGAGGATAAGGAGAGGGAGGGAGGGAGGGAAGAGGGAGTAAGAGAGGGGAAGGAGGGAGGGAAAAAGTGAAAGGAGAGATGGAAGGAAGGGAGGGAGGGAGGGAAGGAGGAAGAGAGGAGTGAAGTGAGACTGGAAAGGTGGGAGGGAGGGAGGGGAAGAGAGGGAAGGAGAGGAGGAGGAGAGGGAAGGAGGGAGGAGGAGAGGGAAGGAGGGAGGGCAGAGGAGAGGGAAGGAGGGTAGGGGAAAGGGGAGAAGGAGGGAAGGAGGGAGAGGAGGAGGAGAGGGGAAGGAGGGTATGGGAAAGGAGGGAAGGAGGTGAGGGAGGGAGGAAGAGAGGGACAGGAGGAAAGAGAGGGAAGGGAGTGGGTGGAAGGAGTGGAAGAAGAAAGAGACGGAGGGGAGCGTGGGAGGGAGTGGAAAGGAGGGAGGGAGGTAGGGAGAGAGTGGAAGGGAGGGAGGAGGGAGGGAGGGAGAGAGAGGGGGAGGAGGAGGGAAGGAGGGGAGGGGAGGGGGAGGGAGGAAGAGAGGGAAGGAGGGGAGAGAGAGGAAGGGAGGGAAGAAGAGAGGAAGAGAGGGAAGGAAGGAGGGAAGGAGGGAGGGAGGGAAGGGAAGAGAGGGAAGAGGGAGGGAGGGAGGGAGGGAGGGAAGGAAGGGAGGGAGGTAGGGAGGGTGGATGGGGTGGGGTAGGGAGGGAGGAAGAGAGGGAAGGAGGGAGGGAGGGAGGGAGGGAGGAAGAGAGGTAAAGAGGGAGGGCAGGGAGAGGGAGGGAGGGAAGGAAGGGAGGGAATGTGGATGGGAGGAAAGGAGGGAAAAGAGAGTGAGTGAAGGAGGGAGGGAGAGTGGGAGGAAAGAGTGGGAGGGTGAGGGTGAGAGGATGGAGGGAAGAGAAGGAAGGAGGGAGGGAGGGGAGGGAGGAATAGGAGGGAAGGAGTGAGGGCGAAGAGGAAGAGAGGGAACGAGGGAGGATGAGGGAAAAGAGGAAGGGAAGAGAGGGAAGGAGAGAGGGAGGGAAGGAAAGGAGGGAGGGATGGGAAAGGGTGGGAGGGAAGGGAGGAAGGGTGGGAAAAAAAGGTGGTGGAGAGAGAGAGAGAGAGAGAGAGAGAGAGAGAGAGAGAGAGAGAGAGAGAGAGAGAGAGAGAGAGAGAGAGAGAGAGAGAGAGAGAGAGAGAGAGAGAGAGAGAGAGAGAAGAGAGATAGATAGATAGACAGATAGATAGAAGAGAGAGAAAGAAAGAGAGAGAGAGATAAAAGAAAGAAACCAAAAGTAAGACAGAAAGAAAAAGAAAGAGAGACAGAGAGAGAATTTCTCCTCTCCTCCTCTCCCACCGCCTCCCTCCCTCTCCCACCTCCCTCCCATCCCTCCCCCCTCCCTCACCACCCCATCCCTCCCTCCCTCTCCCCCTCCCTCCCATCCCTCCCTCCCATCCCCCATCCCTCCCCATCCCTCCCCACCTCGAACACCGGCCCATCCGATCGGCGAACAGATATAAAACCCGGGAAAAGGGAAGCTTTATCGGCCATCCTCATCCCAGCGAAGCATCGGCCGCCATTCAGCTTAAGTGAAATATTCGGATATGCGGTTCAGATAAGGGAGAGGGGGGGGGAGGTGTGGCGGAACTGAGGCGGACGAGGGATGGGAGGGGGTGAAGGGGTGAGGGGGTGAAGGGAGGGGGAGGGGGTGAGGTGGACGAGGAATGGGAGTGGGTGAAGAGGGGTGAGAGGGTGAGGGGGTGAGAGGGGTTGAGGGATGGGAGGGGTGAAGGGTGAGGCGGACGAGGGATGGGAGGGGTGAGAGGGGTGAGATGGGGTCAGGGGGTGATGAGGGGGGAGGAGGTGTGGCGGAACTGAGGTGGAGCGAGGGGATGGGAGGGGGTGAAGGGGTGAGAGGGTGAGGGGTGAGGAGGGTGAGGGGATAAAGGTGTAAAGGGGTGAGGGGGTGAGGGGATGAGGGAATGAAGGGGTGAAGGGGCGAGGGGGTGATGGAGTGAGATGGGGGAGGGGGTGAGTGGGGTGAAGAGGTGAGAAGAGGTTGGGGTGAGGGGGTGAGGAAGAAAGAGTCGTGGCGGAACTGAAGTGGACGAGGGATGGGAGGGTGATGGGGGTGAGGGGGTGAGTGGGTGACGATGGGGAGGGGTGAAGGGGTGATGGCGGGGAGAGGGGTGATGAGGGTGGAAAGGAATGAGGGGATAAAGGTGTGAAGGGGTGAGCGGGTGAGAGGGGAGGAAGAGGTGATAGGATGATGGGGTGAAAGGGTGATGGGATCAGGGGGTGAAGGGATGAGCGGGGGAGAACAGCTTGGGATGAGGGCGTGAGGGACGGAGAGGAGACTGGTGTGAGAGGGTGAAGGATGTTGAAGTGAAAGGGTTTGAGAGGGTGAGGGATACTTTGGGGTGAGGGGTTGAGATACCGTTTTAAGATGAGGTAGAGTAAAGGGGTGAGGGAGACGAGAGAAGGAAATGAGGTTGGGTGAAGGGGTGGGGGAGACGAGAGAAGAAGAGGTTGGTTGAACGGGTGAGGGAGACGAGACGAGTAGAAAAGGTTGC
>NW_027213009.1:22500-25000 GCF_042767895.1 Penaeus vannamei | reverse complement strand
GAGCGAGAACAAGGAAATCCTTCGAGAGGCCAATTAGTAAACC
The DNA here is from genome assembly GCF_042767895.1 of Penaeus vannamei. NCBI lineage: Eukaryota > Metazoa > Arthropoda > Malacostraca > Decapoda > Penaeidae > Penaeus > Penaeus vannamei. The sequence continues at coordinate 24,957 of NW_027213009.1, read as the reverse complement.
ACTTGACAAAGGAGATAAGGAGGAGGAGGAGGAGGAAGAAACGACGATAATAATAGTGAGTGAATGAATGAATGTGTGAGTGAGAGTGTGAGCGTATGTGTGAGTGAGTGAGAGAGTGTGAGTGAGTGTGTGTGTGAGTGAGTGAGTGAGTGAGTGAGTGAAAGGGAGGAGTGAGGAGTGGTGGTGTGAGTGAGTGAAGAGTGTGTGTGTAAAGTGATTTGAATGAGTGTGTGAATGAATGAATGAGTAAATGATTTATAAGGGGGAAAATGTTTTTATGAATGATGAGTGAAAAAAGTAAATAAATGAGTTAGTGGGGAGTGTGAATGAATGATAAATTAAAGTGAGTGAGTGAGTGAGTGTGAATGAATGAGTGAGTGAGTGAATGAGTAAGGAGGCGAGTGTGTGCACCGACCCTTAATATTTCTTTGATAAAAAACCGAGTGATTACAAGAACAGAAATTCTGAATCAAAAAGATTTTTTTTTTTCAATTACAGAAAGACATTTAATCAACGGTCCCCTTTGTGTTTCCTCAAAATTTAATCTTAAAGAATCGAAAAAAAAAATTTTGCTATTAGCCTTCACTTCGAGTTTAATTTAACTACAAACTTTATTTTTTTTTTTTTTTTTTAAAAAAAAAAAAAAAAAAAAAAAAAAAAAAAAAAAAAAAAAAAAAAAAAAAAAAAAAAAAAAAAAAAAAAAAAAAAAACAACACCTCATACACACGCTTTAAAACAACCACAGACACCCGCACACACAACAAATCACATTATACACACAGCACACACACACAAAACACGCCCCAAACACACCCACAACACAATTCCGCACACAACAAACACAAAACCCCACCCAAAACACCCACACACAAACACACACCCACAAACACTGCACCCAAAACACACAACCAAACACCCCCACACACAAAAACAACAAACACAATACACACAAACACCACAACACACGCTTACAAACACACACACACCCACACAGACACCCCCCTCCCCACACACACACACATACCCATCCAAATCTACATATATACGTACATAATTTATTCATACTTCAACATCTATCATATAAAAGGGAGAATTTATGTAAATGCTCCCTTTTCCAGCGCCATCTTCTGGGCACGAGGCAGAGCGGCTGGCGACTGTTCGGCCCAACGATAAAACAATTTATCTCCCTTATCTCTCCACTTACGCCATCGCTACTCCATTACGCTAGTTCTTGTTTCGTTCCCGCTCTCTCTCTCTCTCTCTCTCTCTCTCTCTCTCTCTCTCTCTCTCTCTCTCTCTCTCTCTCTCTCTCTCTCTCGCATATTCGCGTTCTCTCTCTCTCTCTTTCTCTTTCTCTTTTTTTTTCCTTTTCATATTCTCTATCTCTCTCTTTCTCTTTATTCTCTCTCTTTCTCTTTTCTCTCTTCTCATTTTTTTCTTTGTTTCTTTCACCCTCTCTCCCTTCTTTCCCTCCCATCCCGCTTCCTCAATCCCTTTGCTCTTCCCTTTCCCCTTTTCTTTTCTCCCCTTTCCCTTCCCCCCCTCCTTTCCTTCCTCGATCTTTCCTTCTCTTTCCTTCCCCTCCTTTTCCCTTTTCCCTTCCTTCCCCCTTTTCCCTCTCCTTTCCTTCCCCCTTTTCTCCCTCTTTCCCTTTCCTTCCTCCAACCCCCTTCCCCTCCCCCTTTCCCTTCCCTTTTCCCCTCCCCTCCCCTTTCCCCCTTTTTCCTTCCCTTTTTTCCCCTTCCCCCTCCCCCAATTCCCTCCCTTCTCTCCCTCCAATTTCCTTCCCCTAATCCCCTCCCCCTCCCTCCCCCTCCCTCCTCCTCCTCCTCCCCCTCCTCCTTCCTCCTTCCTCCCTCCCCCTCCCCCTTCCTCCCTCCTCCTCCCCCCCTCCTTCCTTCCTCCTCCTCCCCCCGGCCTGTCTTCCCACCCGACGCGTCACACTGCCCCGGGGCCTTTGCGGTTCCGGCCCGACCGACTTTCCGTTTAATTAACAAATGTGGTTTAAAGGAAAATAAAATAAAAAAGGGGGGGGGGATGGGAGATGGAAGGGGGGGAGGAGGATGGGAAGGGGAGGGAGGGAAGATGGGAAGGGGGGGGGGAGGGAGAGAGGGGATGGGAGAGAGAGGATGGGAAGGGGGGAGATGGAGAATACGGAAGGGGGAGAGAGAGGGGGGGGGAGAGAGAGGGGGGAGGGCGGGGGAGGGGGGGAGGGAGAGGAGGGAGGGAGGGAGAGAAGAGAGGGAGAGAGGGAGAGAGGGAGAGAGAGAGAGAAGAGAGAGAGAGAGAGAGAGAGAGAGAGAGAGAGAGAGAGAGAGAGAGAGAGAGAGAGAGAGAGAGAGAGAGAAAGAAAGAAAGAAAGAAAGAAAGAAAGAAAGAAAGAAAGAAAGAAAGAGAGAAAGAGAGAGAGAGAAGAGAAGAAAAAATCAACAAAACTTTTAATTAAAAATCCGCGAA
>NW_027213009.1:7500-15000 GCF_042767895.1 Penaeus vannamei | reverse complement strand
CCCTCCACGCCTCGAGTACTCACAGATCGTCCCTTCCCTGGAGTGGGACTCGAACTTGATGACGGAGGCCAGCTCCCTCTTGACCGAGTTGGACAGGTGGGCCAACGCCTTCAGGTGGAGGAGCTCCTCGTAGATCAACTCCTGGTCCTCGATGGTCCGCTCGTGGCTCCTGGGGGGGTGGGGGGTGGAGGAGGAGGTGGTAGGGAGGGAGGAGGTGGTGGAGGTAGGGAGGGTAGAGGGAGTGGTGGAGGAGGAAGTGGTGGTGGAGGAGGAAGAGGTGGTAGTGGTATGGAGGGGAGGGAGGTTGAGATAGTGATGGAGGAAGTGGAGAAAGTGGTGGAAGGAGAGGAGGTGGTGGAGGTGGAGGAGGAGGGAAGGAGTAGAGGGAGTGGGATGGAGGTGGTGGAAGTGGAGGAGGAGGTGAAGGGGAGAGGGAGTGGGATGGAGGGGAGAGGGGAAGGACGTGGTGGAGGATATAGTGCCGTAGGAGGAGGTGGTGCAGGAGTTATCGGAGGAGGAGGTGGCATGGAGAGGAGGAAGGGTAGGTGGTGGGGATAGTGGGGGGAGGGGGAAGGAAAGAGGGAGAAAAATCATTCATTTAATTGAACGCAAAAGTGATGATGATAATAGCAATAATAACTATAATGACAATGACAGTGATAATGATAATATTAATAACGATAATGAATAAGGACATTAATAACGAAACACACTTGTGACGGTAAAAATAATCCTAAATAATAATAATATCAAATAACAACACGTATCGCAACAATGGCGAAAAAACAGTAAACAATAACAACGTTGTTTAAGATCTCAAACAACACAAACAATGCCACAAACAACACCACAAACCACAAACCACATAACAAACAAACAACACCAGAAATAAGCGAACAACAGCACAAAGAAATTACTCCATAAACACCATAGAAAACACCACAAACAACACAAATGACATTACAAACAAACGTTACAAAACATTACAAAAAACAAACATCACAAACAAACAACACCCCAAACAAACACCACTAACAACGAACAAATACCAGAAACAAACAAAAAAACATGAACAATACAATAAACTAACAAACAACGTAAACAAACACATCAAACAACAATCACAAAAATGACACAAATACCACTAACAAAAAACACCACAAACAAACACCGTCAGACACAAACAAAACTACAAACAACACCACAAAAAGACACCATCACAAACAAACAACACCAGAAACATACCACCACAAACACTACTACAAACAAAAACCACAAACAAAGAAAACCCCGCAAACAAAACAAATAAAACACCAGAAACCAAACCAAACCAAACAAATACCACTAATCCCCCCAAACAAACCAAACACCACAAACAAGCAAAACAAAATAAATACCACAAACAAAACAAAACAAATACCGCACACATAATAAACACCACAAACAAACAAACACCACCACAAATAAAACAAACACCACAACAAACAAACAAACAAAAACCCCAAACAAACAAAAAAACAAACACCACCACCACAAACAAACAAACCAAACACCATAAACATCTGGCAAAAAAAACAAAAACAACCCCTAAGCAAACAAAACAAACAACAAACAAACAGAACAAACAAACAAAACAAAGCACATACCACAAACACCACCACCACAAACAAACCAAACACTATAAACACCACCACCACAAACAACCAAACCAAACAAACAAACACCCCCCAAACAACTCCCCCCCAAACAAACCAAACACCACAAACGAAGAAAATAAACACCACAACCAAACCAAACATCACAAACAAACAAACAAAAACAAAACCACCCCAACAAACAAAACACAAACCACTATAAACACCACCACCACAAACAAACAACCCCCCAAACAACCCCCCCCCCCCAAACAAACCAAACCCGCCCCCAACTCACGGCTTCCTGAGGATCATCCTGAGCACCGCATCGGGCGCCCTCTGCTGCAGGAAGGCCAGGATGGGCGTGAGTCTCTCCTCCGCCTCCCTGCGCTCAGCTGACGAGGGCGTGGCCGGGGGGATCCCTGGGGCGGCGGCAGCGTCCTCCAAGAACCGGTAGAAGATGTACTTGTCGCGGAAGGGTTGTTCACCGGTTACTGTAGGGGGGGGAGGGAGGGGAAGGGAGGGGTGAGTGGGTGTTTTTTTGCATTTTTTTGTTTTTTTCTTCTTTTTTCTTTTTTGGAAGGTGAGAATGTTTTTTTAATCAGGTTTCTTTCTTTTTTTTTGGGGGGGGGTTGTTATGGTTGTTTATATGTTTTGTTATAATTAGTGTTATCATTATTGTTGTTATTGTTGCTGTAGTCATTATCGTTATTATCATCATTATCATTGTTGTTATTATTATCATTATTATTATAATCATCATTATTAATATTATAATTATCATTATTGTTATTTCTATCATTATTATCATTATTGTATTATTGCTATTATTATTATCATCATTATTATTATTATCATTTTCATTATAAATACTATTATTACCATTACTATCATCATCATTGTTATCATTATCATTATTAATGTCATTACCCTTTTTTTCTATTCTTCTATTCTTTTAGGGGTGGGAGGGGGGATTTGGAAAGGGGGGAGGGGGGAGACGGTGAGATAGAGGGAAGAGGGTGTTTTTTTTTTTTTTTTTTGGGGAGGAATGGGAGAATAATGGAGGAGGGAAGAAGGAAAGAGAAAGAAGAGGGGGATAGGGTGAAGGAGGGGGAAGTGACATGGGGTGGATAAATAAGGGAAGGAGAGAGGGAAGGAAGAAAAAAAAGTATCTATTTTAAGGGTGAATGGTGAATGGGTAGGGTGAGTGTGTGTGTGTGAGGGGGAGGGGAGATGATAATAGCAGGAGAGGGGGAGAGAGGAGGGAGACATGGGGTGGGGGAGGGGGTAAAAGGAGGGATCAGGCAGAATGATAGTAGAGGGAGGGAGGGGGGGGGGGATGGTTAGGGAAAGTGACGATTTAACATAAATAATAAAAAAAGGAAACGATTATGCACTTGTGTGTAATTAACGAACGAGGTGAATAAAAACAACAAATAAGAAAATACGACGAAAGGAAAGAAGAGAAAAGAAAAGAAAAAGATAGTGGTAAGGATAATGATAACAATAATGATAACACTAACTATTATTATTATTATTATCATTATCATTACTATTATTATTATTATTATCATTATCATTATTATTATTATTATCATTATTATTATCATTATTATTATTATTATTATAGCAACAACAAATAGATAAATGAAAGAATGAGTGAGGACAAGAGAAAATTATAAAATGACTAGAAAACGGAAGAAAATAAGAAGAGAAAGACCTAACAAGACAGAAAAAGAGAATCCTAAACAATCATTCATTCATTACATTGAACAAGAAAAAAATAAGAGGACAACAATAAACAAGAAGAAAGAAAAACAAAAGAAAATCACGAATCACAGAAAACGAAAAAAAAATTAAGGCCTAACTAAAGTAAAAAAATTAAAAATCCCTCATACTCTTAAACCAAACCATAACCCCCACCCCTTATCCCCTAACCTCCCATCCCCCCAAAACAAACAAAACAAACACACACACATTTACAACCATCACCTCCAAACCCCAACCCCCCAGTCCCCCCAACCTCTCTCATCCCTCCTTCCCCCCGTCTAAAACAAAACAAAAACAAAAACCCATATCTACAACCACCACCTCCAACCCCCAGTCCCCCCCCAGTCCCCCTCCAACCCTCTCGAACCTCCTTCCCTCACAACCCCCTTCACTACCGGGGTTAGAATATTTATTGTTTACCGGGGAATCCCCATCTCGAGAGTGTTTTGATAAGCCACGACAGGTCCGAGACACGCCGTGCATTAGAGAGGCGGGAGGCAACGTCTACAAGGAGTAATGGCACCTTAATTCTCCGATCGATACTGCAGACTTCACGGGAAGAGGAAGGAGGAAGAGGGGGAAGGAGGAAGAGGAGGAAGGAGGAAGGAGGAAGTAAGGAAGGAAGTAAGGAAGAATGGGAGGGGGAAGGAGGGAAGGGGGAGGGGGGTAGGAGGGAGGGGGTGAAGGGGGAGGTGGAAGGGAGGAAGAAAGGGAGGGGGGTAGGAGGGGAGGGGGAGGAATATGGGGAAGGGGAGGTGGAAGGGAGGAAGTAGGGAAGGGGGAGGAGGAAGTAGGGAAGGGAGGGGGAGGGGAGGAGGAAGGAGGAGGAAGAGGAAGGGGAGGGAGGATGGAGGAAGTAGGGGAAGGAGGAGGAGGAAGGATGAAGTAGGGAAGGGAGGGGAGGAGGAAGGAAGGAAGAGGAAGAGAGGGAGGAAGGGGGAGGAGGAAGTAGGGAAAGAAGGAAGAAAAGGGAGAAAAGATCGATAGGTGAGGACATTACAGGGGAGAAGGGAGGGAGTGGGAAAGAAGGGGAGGAGAGAAGATGGAAGTAGGAGAGTAGAGAGAGAGAGGGATGAAAAGGTAGCAGGAGATAGGGAAGAGGCAGCGAAGAAGAGGGAGGGTGAAAGAAGGGAGAGAAAATGGATGGATGAGAGAGAGGAAGAGAAGAATAAGAAAAAGTGAAGAAATCAGAAAGAGACAGGAGAGGAAGAAAGAGAAGAAAAGGTTAGAAGAGGAGGAAGAAAAAAAATCAATTTGAAAGAGAGGTTGAAGAGAAAATAAAAGGAATCGGAAGAGGACAAGAAAAAGAAAAACAGTAAAGAGAAAAGGAAGAGGTAAAAGAAGGAAAGAAAGGGCGAAAAGAAAACCGAAAAAAGTCGATTTAAAAATAAAGAAAAAAAGAAGCCTATCAATAAAACAAATGAATAACGAAGAAGAAGAAGGGAAAAAAGACATAAAAAAGAAAAAGAGAATAATAAATATGAAAAGGTATAACGAGAGAACAATCTCTTTTCCTCCCTGTTACCATCCGTTCCCCCTACCCCCCCATACCACACCGCACTTCACCCTGCCCCCCTTCTGCCTTCCCCCTGTTACCTCTTCCCCTTACCCCTCTTCCCCTCCTTCTCCCCCCATCTATTCCCCTCCACCCCTCTCCTTACCTCCCTCACCCCCTACTCCTCCCTCCCCTGTCACCTCTTCCCCACTCCTCCCCTACCTACCTCATCCCTCTCCCTTACCTCCCTCCCCCACCTTCCCTTTGCCTGTTACCCCACGCCACTTCCCATTACTCCCCTACCCCCTAACCTCTCTCTCTTCCCCCCTTCCCCCTTCCCACCCTCTCCCTTTCCCCTTCCCCCTCACCTCTCTCCCTTCCCTTCTTCCCCCCTCTCCATTCCCACCTTCCCCCTTTCCCCCTCTCCCTTCCCCCTCCCCCTCTCCCTTCCCTCCTTTCCCTTTCCCCCTTCCCCTCCTCTCCCTTCCTCCCTCCCCCCTTCCCCCTCTCCCCCCCCTTCCCCTTCCCCCCTCTCCCTTCCCCCTCTCCCTTCCCCCCTTCCCCCCTCTCCCTTCCCCTTTCCCCCTTCCCCCCTTCCTCCCTCCCCCTCCCCCCCCTCCCCTCCTCTCCCCCTTCTCCCTTCCCCCCTTTAGGATTACGGAGACAACAGTTCCATTGAAGAGACGAAGTTCCCTCTGGATTTGGGGATCTCTGATGACGTCATAGTGTTTTGTTTATGTTTTTTGTTTTGTTTTTGTTTTTGTTTTCTTTGTTGTGTGGGAGAGGGAGGGGGAGAGAGGGGAGGTAGGGGGGTGGGGGAGGGGGAGGGAGAAGGTGAAGTAGGGGGATTTTTTTTTCTTTGTTGTGTTGGAGAGGGAGGGGGAGGTGGGAGAGGGAGAAGGGGAGAGGGGAGGTAGGGGGAGGGAGAAGGGAGAAGATGAGGTAGGGTGAGAGAGAGGAGAAGGTAAATAGAGGGAGGGAGAGGGAGATGAGAGGTAGGGGAGAGGGGGTGGGGGAGGAAGAAGGAAGGTAGGGGTGAGGGGGAGGGAGGAAGGGAGGTAGGGGGAGGGGAGGGAGAAGGAGGCAGGGAGAGGGAGAATAAGATGGGAGGTAGGTGTAGGGGGGACGGAGAGGGAGAAGGGAGGTAGGGAGAGGGAGAGGGAGAAGGGAAGTAGGGGAGGGAGATGGGAGGTAGTGGGATAAAAGGAAGGGAGAGAGAGGGGAGGAGAGAAGATAGGGAGAAAGGGGGTGGGAAGAAAGAGAGTGAGGAGAGGGGAAAGGGAGGGAAGGGAGGGGAGGTAGGGGTAGGGAGGGAGGGTTGAGGAGAAGGGAGGGAGGAGGGTAACGAAAGGGGGGGAAAGAGATATGGAAGAGCGAGAGAGGGGGGAAGAGAAGGAAGGAAGGAAGGTGGAAGAGTTGGAGAGAGAGAATATGAGGGAAAAAGGATAATAATGATAACAATAATAAAAATAATGATGATAATAATAATGATAATAATAATAATAATAATAATAATAATGATAATAATAATAACAATAATAATAATAATAATAATAATAATAATAATAATAATAATAATAATAATAACAATAACAATACTGATACTGACGATGATAATAACTATAACAATAATCATCATAAACATTATTATCATAAGAATAACATTAACAATGCTGCTGCTGATGACAAGGCTAATTATACATGACCCAAAAATAAACTAGAAATAAAAAAAATAAAAAAATTGAGAGAGAAATATGTCCCAACTGAATCGTATTTCCTACAGATATAACGTTGATATAAACAATTTAATGAATATATTTGCATATTCTGCGCCTACAACTACCCTAGCCCACGGATATACTCCTTACAATAACATATTCTAGCATATTCTTGAGTTTAAACGGACTTATTTCATGGAAACATATACAGCGAAGACGTATCATTATGTTGTTAATGAAAAGGTCGGCTTTCGTAACTTTTCGTGTGTGTGTGTTATATATATTTTTTTTTTATGTATTTCTTGTATTCCTTTTATCTTGCTCTCTCTCTCTCTCTCTTTCTCTCTCTCTGTCTCTGTCTCTGTCTCTTTCTCTCTTTCTCTTTCTCTCTCTCTTTCTCTCTATCTCTTTCTCTTTCTCTTTCTCTCTCTCTCTCTGTCTGTCTCTCTCTCTCTGTCTCTATCTCTGTCTGTCTCTCTCTCTCTCTCTCTCTCTCTCTCTCTCTCTCTCTCTCTCTCTCTCTCTCTCTCTCTCTCTCTCTCTCTCTATCTATCTATCTATCTATCTATCTATGTCTATCTATATCTCTATCTGTCTATATATCTGTTTATTTGTCTGTCTCTTTCTCTCCATCTATCTGTTTATCCTTCTATATCTCTATCTGTCAATCTATCTGTCTATCTGTCTGTCTCTCTTTCTCTCTACCTATCTATCTATCTATCTCTCTCTCTCCTCCGCATGCATGTATAAACACACAAAAGAACAGTAGCCCGACCTCATGTTGGCACTCTCTTCTCCTCATCCCTTACCCCCTTCTTTCTTCCCCCTCCCTTTCCCTTTACCTCCCTTTCGCCCCCTTCCCTTCCCTTCTCCCCTTTTTCCC